>NC_134524.1:1360143-1630143 GCF_027942865.1 Odontesthes bonariensis
GTGTGTGTGTGTGTGCAGTGTCGGCCATGCTGAAGTATCTCTCACTGGTGGATTCTCTCAGCAGGAGCGTCGCCGCCCTCAAATGTTCTGTGGAACACATCATTAACAACAGTACGCTCACACTCCTGACCCTGTGACCTCTGACAGAGCCTGACTGGTGGCTTCCTTCTATGTAGCTTATTGTTAGCTTTGATTTTAGCTGTAATGTTATATATTTTAAATTGTTAGTTGCTTTGGATAAAAGCGTCTGCTAAATACATAAACATACATTTTTACCACCTCAGAAACATCAGCAGAATTAAAGGTTTCCAGGAGAAACTCCTCCATGCATTCATCTCCAGCAGACTCCATCACTGTAACTTTTAACTGGACTTCCCACAAAGAGCATTAAACATCTGCAGCTCATCCAGATGCTGCTGCTGGAGCTTTAACCCGGACTAAGAGATCTGAACACATCACAGCAGCTTTAATATCTTTACACTGGCTTCCAGTCAGTCACAGAATAGATTTTAAAAGCCTGCTGATGGTTTACAATCTGTGATCTGTTCAGAGAATATAAAGCCAGCAGAGCTCTTAGATCCAAGGACTCAGGTCAGCTGGTCCAGTCCAGAGTCCAGACTAAACATGGAGAAGCAGCATTTAGCTGTTATGCTGCAAACAAGTGGAACAAACTGCCAGTGGAGATTAAACTTTCACCAAATGGAGACATTTTTAAATCCAGGTTAAAGACATTTCTGTTCTCATGTGTCTATGCATGAAATCTGCACGCAATCTTTGAACTTATCTGGACTGTTGCTTGTTATTAAATTCATTTAAATTAATTTAATCGTTTCTCTTTATATTCTTTTATGTATTTTTAATGCTTCTTGCACTCCCTGCTGCAATGCTTTTATTTTATGTAAAGCACTTTGAACTGTTTTGTGCATGAAAAGTGCTGTGTAAATAAATTTGATTTGATTTGATAAACATAAACACACACATGCTCACACTGTCTGCGTCCCAGGCTCAGCGGCCGGCCCCTGTTGTCCGATGGACTGGACCCTGTTGGGTTCCTCCTGTTACCGCTTCAGCCGGTCGTCTCTGTCCTGGAACGAGTCCAGAAACTGGTGTGAAAGTCAAAATGCTCACCTGGTCATCCTGAACACTGACAAGGAGTGGGTGAGACATCTGTCCGTCCGTCTGTCTTCACGCAGAACTACTCAGAGCAGGATGTTAAAGTGGGATCCAGTCAGTACGGGTTCCACAGAGCTCTGGTTTGGGTTTCCCTCGGACCTGCTCCAACACGCCTCTTCCTGTCTCTGCAGGACTTTGTGACCCAGCACTCAGTTCCTGAGTTTTACTGGGTCGGCTTGTCCGATTGGAGGACTGGGAAGTGGGAGTGGGTGAACCAGACGCCGTACACTGTGGAGCGCAGGTAGGTTACCATGGAAACGGGCCCTTTCTGATGCAGGTTTAATCTGCGTCCGTGTTGTGACGTGAGTACGACGCTCAGCGTGTTGCCGTTACATCGCTCAGGAGTCACATTTTGTTAATTTACAAACGGTGAACAACATAGAACAAGAAGGTACATACAAGAAAAAAAAGCATAGCAATAAATATTTATAAAAATGAAATTAATAAATGAATAAATGGAAGGAGAAAAAAATATATATATAAATGTGTATACTAATTCTTTTTTTTTTTAAGTATATTTTTTTTATTCAAGAAAGCACAAAGTAAGATTCATTTAAATACAATATCGTGATTTGGATTTGTTTTCTTTTTAACAAACATAACTCACCCATATACTGCTGTAAAGGGAAAAAACACATATAAGCATAGATAGCAAAGTTAAATAAATGAACAATGCAATAAAGTAAATAAATAAATAAATAAATAAAGGGAATAATAATGATAGTACTAATGCTAGTAAGAATTAAAGTGTCCACACAGTGATGAGAAAATTGATGAAATAATAATAATAATATAAATGTGTATACTAATTCAGCTCTTCATTCCAGCCATCTACTTCAATGTCATTTTTTTTCAAGGAAATTACAGAAAACCTTCCAGATTTTCCAAAACTTGTCGAGCTTATTTTTTGTGGTGTAGCTTATCTTTTCTAAAGCCAGTAAAAAAACTTCCCTGTTAGCCATTGTGAAGCAGTACAAGGTTTATCCCTTTTCCGTAAGCAGGCTATGCTCAGGAGTCATTTTGTGTTTTTCCTTCCTCAATGAGAACAAATAACAGTTTGGAAATGGCCTTCTAACCCTTCCCTCTCTGAGATGGTTGCTGATGTCTTTCCTCCTTGGCATCGTGTTAACACACACCTGAATGTGTTGGTTTCCAGGCGGTGGGTCCCCGGGCAGCCCGACAACTGGTCTGGCCATGATCCGGCTTCTGGGAGCGAAGACTGCGCTCATCTCCACAGCGACGGGCGCCTCAACGACCTTCACTGCACCGTAAAGATGCGCTTCATCTGTCAGAAGCACAGCGTGCACATCTGAGAACACACACCTGAACACACACCTGAACACACACCTGAACACACACCTGAGAATACACCTGAAAACACACCTGAGAAAACACCTGAACACACACCTGAAAACACACACCTGAAAACACACCTGAACACACACCTGAACACACACCTGAACACACACCTGAACACACACCTGAACACACACCTGAACACACACCTGAAAACACACCTGAGAAAACACCTGAACACACATCTGAACACACACCTGAAAACACACCTGAGAAAACACCTGAACACACACCTGAAAACACACCTGAGAACACACCTGAGAACACACCTGAGAACACACCTGAGAACACACCTGAGAACACACCTGAGAACACACCTGAACACACACCTGAGAACACACCTGAGAACACACCTGAGAACACACCTGAGAACACACCTGAGAACACACCTGAACACACACCTGAGAACACACCTGAACACACACCTGAACACACACCTGAGAAAACACCTGAGAACACACCTGAGAACACACCTGAACACACACCTGAACACACACCTAAACATACACCTGAGAACACACCTGAACACACACCTGAGAACACACCTGAACAAACACCTGACAACACACCTGAGAATACACCTGAAAACACACCTGAGAATACACCTAAACACACACCTGAGAACACACCTGAGAACACACCTGAACACACACCTGAGAACACACCTGAGAACACACCTGAGAAAACACCTGAGAACACACCTGAGAACACACCTGAGAACACACCTGAGAACACACCTGAACACACACCTGAACACACACCTGAGAAAACACCTGAGAACACACCTGAGAACACACCTGAACACACACCTGAGAACACACCTGAGAACACACCTGAACACACACCTGAGAAAACACCTGAGAACACACCTGAGAACACACCTGAGAACACACCTGAACACACACCTGAACACACCTGAACACACACCTAAACATACACCTGAAAACACACCTGAGAACACACCTGAACACACACCTGAACACACCTGAACACACACCTAAACATACACCTGAACACACACCTGAACACACACCTAAACATACACCTGAAAACACACCTGAGAACACACCTGAGAACACACCTGAGAACACACCTGAACACACACCTGAACACACCTTAACACACACCTGAACACACACCTGAGAACACACCTGAACACACACCTGAGAACACACCTGAACATGCACCTGCCGGAGGCTCCGCCCACAAACTGCTCTCCTGATGTGGACCAAACCAAAACAGTTAAACACAGTTTCAGATGACAATAAAATTACAAAAAACATGTCAACAAAATGTTTCTGTGAGCTTTGTTCATGTTTGTTGCTGTCTGGTATGTAACCAAAGAGTCAAAGTCAGAACACACAGCAGCTTCTCTGGTTGGACGTCCGCAGGCTCATCTGTAAACACACAGCAGCTTCTCTGGTTGGACGTCCGCAGGCTCATCTGTAAACACACAGCAGCTTCTCTGGTTGGACGTCCGCAGGCTCATCTGTAAACACACAGCAGCTTCTCTGGTTGGACGTACGCAGGCTCATCTGTAAACACACAGCAGCTTCTCTGGTTGGACGTACGCAGGCTCATCTGTAAACACACAGCAGCTTCTCTGGTTGGACGTCCGCAGGCTCATCTGTAAACACACAGCAGCTTCTCTGGTTGGACGTCTGCAGGCTCACCTGTAAACACACAGCAGCTTCTCTGGTTGGACGTACGCAGGCTCATCTGTAAACACACAGCAGCTTCTCTGGTTGGACGTACGCAGGCTCATCTGTAAACACACAGCAGCTTCTCTGGTTAGACGTACGCAGGCTCATCTGTAAACACACAGCAGCTTCTCTGGTTAGACATACGCAGGCTCATCTGTAAACACACAGCAGCTTCTCTGGTTGGATGTACGCAGGGTCATCTGTAAACACACAGCAGCTTCTCTGGTTGGACGTCTGCAGGCTCATCTGTAAACACACAGCAGCTTCTCTGGTTGGATGTACGCAGGCTCATCTGTAAACACACAGCAGCTTCTCTGGTTGGATGTACGCAGGCTCATCTGTAAACACACAGCAGCTTCTCTGGTTGGACGTACGCAGGCTCATCTGTAAACACACAGCAGCTTCTCTGGTTGGACGTCCGCAGGCTCATCTGTAAACACACAGCAGCTTCTCTGGTTGGACGTCTGCAGGCTCATCTGTAAACACACAGCAGCTTCTCTGGTTGGACGTACGCAGGCTCATCTGTAAACACACAGCAGCTTCTCTGGTTGGACGTACGCAGGCTCATCTGTAAACACACAGCAGCTTCTCTGGTTGGACGTCCGCAGGCTCATCTGTAAACACACAGCAGCTTCTCTGGTTGGACGTCTGCAGGCTCATCTGTAAACACACAGCAGCTTCTCTGGTTGGACGTACGCAGGCTCATCTGTAAACACACAGCAGCTTCTCTGGTTGGACGTCCGCAGACTCATCTGTAAACACACAGCAGCTTCTCTGGTTGGACGTCCGCAGGCTCATCTGTTAACACACAGCAGCTTCTCTGGTTGGACGTACGCAGGCTCATCTGTAAACACACAGCAGCTTCTCTGGTTGGACGTACGCAGGCTCATCTGTAAACACACAGCAGCTTCTCTGGTTGGACGTCCGCAGACTCATCTGTAAACACACAGCAGCTTCTCTGGTTGGACGTACGCAGGCTCATCTGTAAACACACAGCAGCTTCTCTGGTTGGACGTCCGCAGACTCATCTGTAAACACACAGCAGCTTCTCTGGTTGGACGTCCGCAGACTCATCTGTAAACACACACTCGGTTTTTCCAGGTCAAAGTGCGTTTTGTGGTCATTGACCCGCAGCTCGGCGTCAGGCTGTTTTTCAGGCTGTTTTTCAGCCTTCTTCGTTCAAAGTGAAGCAAAGACGAGCGGCGACTCGGCAGCCGAAGGATCCCAGAGACTCGGAGGGAGACGTCGCCATGACGACAGAATACCGCGAGGAAGCGGAAGACGACAGCTCCTCCTTCTGGAACAAAGGTACGAGTCCGTCTGGGTCGGAGTGGCTGCAGTGTGATGAGATGTAACAAACTTTAGAAAGCAGCTAAAAACACATCTGTACACCCTCGCCTTCTACTAGTTTTATAAATTCTATTATTATTACTATTTATATATCACATTTATTGCTTTTCTATTTCATTGGTAAATTCATTCTTCTATTTTTAGTACTTTATCTTTAATTTATATCTATTTCTTCCTCACTCTTCTTCCTCATTTACTTATTTTTGATCTTATTATTAAAGCACTTTGAGCTACATTTTGTGTATGAAAAGTGCTATATAAATAAATTATTATATTGTATTATATGTGTTTCTTATGAGCGTTTCTGCCCGGCAGAGCCTCGGCCCGTCTACTTCTCGGGTCCCTCCAGGTTCAGACGCTGGCTGTTTCCCGGCCTGACGGCGGCCGTTCTCCTGATCCTGATCATAGCAGTGGGAGCCGTCAGTGAGTAACCCCCCACACCTGAGACCTCCATGTTTACCAGCAGCTAAACTGGGTCAGGGACACAGCACAGCACCGCACATGCATCACTTTGAACACTTTCATCTGGTCAAAACTACTTTTTCTTTTCTTTTTCTGACTTTTCTGTCTTCTTGTGTTGCTATCAGTCAGAAAAACTACTTTTTCTTCTCAGAACAGTGTGAAACCTCAGTAAAACCTCATCAGAACATGTTTCCTGTCCCTGCTGCCAGTTTGTCTGATGAAATCAGTCGCACACATTGAACTGTCGCACAGAACAAAATGCCGTTATCGGCCTGCACTGCTCACACTGTTAGGTGTGACGCATTAAAGTGCAGCTGTTAGGGTTCATTTCTTATGAAGATGAGGAAGTTTTATTGACACTTAAAGGTGTTCTCAGGTGTTTTCAAAGATTCTAAGTTATAAATTCCAACTTTATTTAACTATTAAACTCTTTTAAATAGATTTCTTTGTGTCTTTAGTCTCCTCGAAAGGTGAGATTTGAGCTTTTCACACAGCTGGAATGATGAGAATTGGTATTTAGACCGGATCTTAATGATCTAAATAGTTTATGCTCACATGTGCAGCCAGCCGGCTCCAGCTGGCTTTGTCTGGAACACCACCAGAGGAGCTTATCAGGTGCCTGGCCTCTGAAAAACCTCTGAGCGGGTCCAGGTTTAACGGGTTTAACAGGTTTAACGGGTTTAACAGGTTTAACAGGTTTAACAGAGGGTTAAAAACCATCTGCAGCAAAGGCAGATGTCAGGTCTGTAATGGTTTAAACTCAAAGTGGCTGACACAACCCTCTGCTGTGTGTTCAGATACAAACACTCTGAGCCGACTGCGGTCTGCAGAGAGCAGAGTTTCCAACCTGACGGAGTCGCTCAGCAGCTCCCAGCAGCTCACCAAAGGTAACACACCTGTCCAGGTGCCTCAGTCTGAGGAACCGCTGCCTTCACTCTCACTCACCTCCTGTCATCCCGCGCAGACACGGCCAAAGACGTCCAGCGGCTGAAGTTCGCTGTGGAGAGCAACAAGGACGAGCTGACCTCAGGTGAGACGGAGCAGCCATCACTCACTTCTGCTGCCGTCACCTGAGATGGAAGCAGCTGATCCTGACACAGCGTGTGTGTGTGTGCACGTGTGTCTGCACGTGTGTGTGCACGTGTGTGTTTCGGCAGTATCGGAGGCGCTGAAGCAGCTCGCCACTCTGGACATCATCAGCAGGACGGTCACTGCGCTCAGATGTTCTTTGGAAAACTTCATCAACAACAGTAAGTTGTATCTGTCCACGTAGAGGAGTATCTGTGCACGTAGGGGAGTATCTGTGCACGTAGGGGAGTATCTGTGCACGTAGGGGCGTATCTGTGCACGTAGGGGCGTATCTGTGCACATAGGGGCGTATCTGTGCACGTAGGGGCGTATCTGTGCACGTAGGGGCGTATCTGTGCACGTAGGGGGCGTATCTGTGCACATAGGGGCGTATCTGTGCACGTAGGGGGCGTATCTGTGCACGTAGGGGCGTATCTGTGCACATAGGGGAGTATCTGTGCACGTAGGGGCGTATCTGTGCACGTAGGGGCGTATCTGTGCACGTAGGGGGCGTATCTGTGCACGTAGGGGCGTATCTGTGCACATAGGGGCGTATCTGTGCATGTAGGGGCGTATCTGTGCACGTAGGGGGCGTATCTGTGCACATAGGGGCGTATCTGTGCACGTAGGGGGCGTATCTGTGCACGTAGGGGCGTATCTGTGCACATAGGGGAGTATCTGTGCACGTAGGGGCGTATCTGTGCACGTAGGGGCGTATCTGTGCACGTAGGGGGCGTATCTGTGCACGTAGGGGCGTATCTGTGCACATAGGGGCGTATCTGTGCATGTAGGGGCGTATCTGTGCACGTAGGGGGCGTATCTGTGCACATAGGGGCGTATCTGTGCACGTAGAGGAGTATCTGTGCACGTAGGGGAGTATCTGTGCACGTAGGGGGCGTATCTGTGCACGTAGGGGGCGTATCTGTGCACGTAGGGGGCGTATCTGTGCACGTAGGGGGCGTATCTGTGCACGTAGGGGGCGTATCTGTGCACATAGGGGCGTATCTGTGCACGTAGGGGGCGTATCTGTGCACGTAGGGGCGTATCTGTGCACGTAGGGGGCGTATCTGTGCACGTAGGGGCGTATCTGTGCACATAGGGGCGTATCTGTGCATGTAGGGGCGTATCTGTGCACGTAGGGGGCGTATCTGTGCACATAGGGGCGTATCTGTGCACGTAGAGGAGTATCTGTGCACGTAGGGGAGTATCTGTGCACGTAGGGGGCGTATCTGTGCACGTAGGGGGCGTATCTGTGCACGTAGAGGAGTATCTGTGCACGTAGGGGAGTATCTGTGCACGTAGGGGGCGTATCTGTGCACGTAGGGGAGTATCTGTGCACGTAGGGGCGTATCTGTGCACGTAGGGGGCGTATCCTGTACTCGTACATCTGTACCACCTGAGCTGGAGTCAGGAGAGAGTCCCGTTGCTGTGGATGACGTCACACGTGGTTCCTGTCCCCAAGAAGTCGAGGCCATCCGACCCAGAGGACTACAGACCGGTCGCTCTCACATCTCATGTGATGAAGGTCATGGAGAGACTGGTCCTGCCCAGCTGAGGCCTCAGGTGAGGACGTTCCTAGACCCCCTACAATGTGCCTACCAGCCCCACTTGGGAGTTGATGATGCTGTCATCTTCCTGCTGCAACGAGCCCACATGCACCTGGATGGTGGAGGAGACACTGTGAGAATCACATTCTTTGATTTCTCGAGTGCCTTCAACACCATGCAGCCCCTGCTACTGGGTGAGAAGCTGCGGGGGACGGGTGTCCACAGCTCAGTGATCTCCTGGGTTACTGACTGCCTGACAGGCCGGCCACAGTCTGATGTGGTGGTCAGTGACGTAGGAGCTCCACAGGGAACCGTGCTTTCTCCTTTTCTCTTCACCTTGTACACCACTGATCTCCAGTACAACTCTGAGTCATGTCACCTACAGAAGTTTTCTGATGACTCAGCTGTTGTCGGGTGTATAAGTGATGGAGAGGAGGGGGAGTACAGGACACTGGTGGACAACTTTGTGGAGTGGTCTGAGCAGAATCACCTGAGGCTGAACGTCAGCAAGACCAGAGAGATGGTGATCGACTTCAGGAGGAAGAAGAAGACGCCTTCACAGCCGCTGAAGATCAAGGGGGAGGTGGTGGAGGAGGTGGAGGACTACAAATACCTGGGAGTGGTGATCGGCAACAGACTGGACTGGGCATCCAACACTGACGCTGTGTGCAAGAAGGGGATGAGCAGACTTTATTTCCTAAGGAAGCTGAGATCCTTCATGTGTGCAGCAAGATGTTGGAGACCTTCTACCACAGTGTTGTTGCCGGAGCCATCTTCTTTGCTGCTGTGTGTTGGGGAAGCAGCATCAGAGCCAGCGACTCTAACAGACGGGACAAAATCATCAGGAAAGCTGGCTCTGTACTGGGACAAAAATTAGAGTCACTGGAAACCGTGGTGGAGAGGAGGACACGGAAGAAGCTGTTATCTATCATGGATAACATACAGCACCCTCTCCACCACACAGGGGACAGACAGCGGAGCACCTTCTCACACAGACTGCTTCAGCTCCGCTGTCCAAGGGACGGATACAGGAAATCTGTCCTGCCACATGCCATCACCCTGTACAATAACAGTTAGTGTCATTATGGTATCTCAATACCATAACTGCATAACCGCACAACTGCATTGTTGCACTTTGATGTACATATATATTTTTATATTATTTATTTTATTTCTATTCTTATTCTTATTTTTATTTTTACTGTCTGTACGCTGCTACTGCAAAACAATTTCCCAGCTGGGATGAATAAAGTAGTTCTATTCTATTCTGTGCACGTAGGGGGCGTATCTGTGCACGTAGGGGAGTATCTGTGCACGTAGGGGGCGTATCTGTGCACGTAGGGGGGGTATCTGTGCACGTAGGGGGCGTATCTGTGCACGTAGGGGCGTATCTTTGCACATAGGGGGCGTATCTGTGCACGTAGGGGGGTATCTTTGCACATAGGGGGAGTATCTGTGCACGTAGGGGGGGTATCTGTGCACGTAGGGGGCGTATCTGTGCACGTAGGGGCGTATCTTTGCACATAGGGGGAGTATCTGTGCACGTAGGGGAGTATCTGTGCACATAGGGGGCGTATCTGTGCACGTAGGGGAGTATCTGTGCACGTAGGGGGCGTATCTGTGCACGTAGGGGGCGTATCTGTGCACGTAGGGGGCGTATCTGTGCACATAGGGGGCGTATCTGTGCACGTAGGGGGCGTATCTGTGCACATAGGGGAGTATCTGTGCACATAGGGGGCGTATCTGTGCACGTAGGGGCGTATCTGTGCACGTAGGGGCGTATCTGTGCACCTAGGGGCGTATCTGTGCACCTAGGGGGGGTATCTGTGCACGTAGGGGAGTATCTGTGCACGTAGGGGGCGTATCTGTGCACCTAGGGGGGGTATCTGTGCACGTAGGGGAGTATCTGTGCACGTAGGGGGCGTATCTGTGCACGTAGGGGGCGTATCTGTGCACGTAGGGGGCGTATCTGTGCACGTAGGGGCGTATCTGTGCACGTAGGGGGGGTGTTTGGGCTGTTCCCCAAAGAAAGGAGGACGGCTGGATAGAGGCTGCAGGTAAGAAGATATTTCAGCTCCAGACTCATGTCGTCCATCTGTCCCCGTCTCAGGTTCGGCCTCAGCCGGCTGCTGTCCTCTGGGTTGGGAGAATTCTGGTTCCAGCTGTTACTTCTTCAGCAAGACCAGTTTGTCCTGGCATGAAGCTCGAGACTGGTGCAACGGACACGAGTCTCACCTGGTCATCCTCATAACCGACGAAGAGTGGGTGAGAAGCCCGTCTGACAGTCAGGATGAAAGTGGAGAAAAGATGGTGTCATCAGCACATGAACAGGCGTTTTTATCTTAGAAAGAAACTTTTGTCATGTATGAAACAGGAGGTGATCCTTGCTTGTTTGACCTTTGACTTCTTTGTCTCTCTGGACCAGGACTTTGTGACAGGCCACTCCTCTGGTCATTTCTACTGGGTGGGTCTGACCGATGAGAAGTCAGAACGGTGGGAGTGGGTCAACCAGACGCCCTACGTCATGGACCGCAGGTGGAGTATCTTTCTACCCGCAGTCTGAAACGACTCATTAAACCTTCACTCGGGTTTCTGCTGCTGCTGGCAGCACTTGGTTCATATCTGAGTTATCTCAGGCAAACCTCAAAGAACAGCTTACGTTATTTACTGATAACAAAAGCCAGCAAATCCATATAGTCCAGTTCAATCCAACTGATATTATAGAACCGTAGTTATAGAGTATATTCATAAAGTTTTTAGCCTGATCTTAAAGGTAGAGAGGGTGTCTGCTTCCTGAAGCCAAACTGGCAGCTGGTTCCACAGAGAGGGGCCTGATAACTGAAGGCTCTGCCTCCCAAACTGGCAGCTGGTTCCACAGAGAGGGGCCTGATAGCTGAAGGCTCTGCCTCTCAAACTGGCAGCTGGTTCCACAGAGAGGGGCCTGATAACTGAGGGCTCTGCCTCCCAAACTGGCAGCTGGTCCCACAGAGAGGGGCCTGATAACTGAAGGCTCTGCCTCCCAAACTGGCAGCTGGTCCCACAGAGAGGGGCCTGATAACCGAAGGCTCTGCCTGCCAAACTGGCAGCTGGTTCCACAGAGAGGGGCCTGATAACTGAAGGCTCTGCCTCCCAAACTGGCAGCTGGTTCCACAGAGAGGGGCCTGATAACTGAGGGCTCTGCCTCCCAAACTGGCAGCTGGTCCCACAGAGAGGGGCCTGATAACTGAAGGCTCTGCCTCCCAAACTGGCAGCTGGTCCCACAGAGAGGGGCCTGATAACTAAGGGCTCTGCCTCCCAAACTGGCAGCTGGTTCCACAGAGAGGGGCCTGATAACTGAAGGCTCTGCCTCCCAAACTGGCAGCTGGTTCCACAGAGAGGGGCCTGATAACTGAAGGCTCTGCCCCCCCAAACTGGCAGCTGGTTCCACAGAGAGGGGCCTGATAACTGAAGGCTCTGCCTCCCAAACTGGCCGCTGGTTCCACAGAGAGGGGCCTGATAACTGAAGGCTCTGCCTCCCAAACTGGCAGCTGGTTCCACAGAGAGGGGCCTGATAACTGAAGGCTCTGCCTCCCAAACTGGCAGCTTATTCCACAGAGAGGGGCCTGATAACTGAAGGCTCTGCCTCCCAAACTGGCAGCTGGTTCCACAGAGAGGGGCCTGATAACTGAAGGCTCTGCCTCCCAAACTGGCAGCTGGTTCCACAGAGAGGGGCCTGATAACTGAAGGCTCTGCCTCCCAAACTGGTAGCTGGTTCCACAGAGAGGGGCCTGATAACTGAAGGCTCTGCCCCCCAAACTGGCAGCTGGTTCCACAGAGAGGGGCCTGATAACTGAAGGCTCTGCCTCCCAAACTGGCAGCTGGTTCCACAGAGAGGGGCCTGATAACTGAAGGCTCTTCCTCCCAAACTGGCAACTGGTTCCACAGAGAGGGGCCTGATAACTGAAGGCTCTGCCTCCCAAACTGGCAGCTGGTTCCACAGAGAGGGGCCTGATAACTGAAGGCTCTGCCTCCCAAACTGGCAGCTGGTTCCACAGAGAGGGGCCTGATAACTGAAGGCTCTGCCTCCCAAACTGGCAGCTGGTTCCACAGAGAGGGGCCTGATAACTGAAGGCTCTGCCTCCCAAACTGGCAGCTGGTTCCACAGAGAGGGGCCTGATAACTGAAGGCTCTGCCTCCCAAACTGGCAGCTGGTCCCACAGAGAGGGGCCTGATAACTGAAGGCTCTGCCTCCCAAACTGGCAGCTGGTTCCACAGAGAGGGGCCTGATAACTGAAGGCTCTGCCTCCCAAACTGGCAGCTGGTTCCACAGAGAGGGGCCTGATAACTGAAGGCTCTGCCTCCCAAACTGGCAGCTGGTTCCACAGAGAGGGGCCTGATAACTGAAGGCTCTGCCTCCCAAACTGGCAGCTGGTTCCTCAGAGAGGGGCCTGATAACTGAAGGCTCTGCCTCCCAAACTGGCAGCTGGTTCCACAGAGAGGGGCCTGATAACTGAAGGCTCTGCCTCCCAAACTGGCAGCTGGTTCCACAGAGAGGGGCCTGATAACTGAAGGCTCTGCCTCCCAAACTGGCAGCTGGTTCCTCAGAGAGGGGCCTGATAACTGAAGGCTCTGCCTCCCAAACTGGCAGCTGGTTCCACAGAGAGGGGCCCGATAACTGAAGGCTCTGCCTCCCAAACTGGCAGCTGGTTCCACAGAGAGGGGCCTGATAACTGAAGGCTCTGCCTCCCAAACTGGCAGCTGGTTCCACAGAGAGGGGCCTGATAACTGAAGGCTCTGTTAGGAAAATATCTTACAATGAGATCTTTAAGATATGATGGAGCTCGGTCATTAAGAGCTTTATATGTAAGGAGAAGAATCTTAAATTCTATTCTGAATTTAACAGGGAGCCAATGAAGAGAAGCTAAAACTGGAGAAATATGATCTCTGCTGTTAGATCTCATCAGAACTCTGGCTGCAGCATTTTGGATCAGCTGGAGGCTTTTCAGAGAATATGTGGGACAGCCCAATAATAAAGAATTACAGTAGTCCAATCTTGAAGTAACAAATGCATGAATTAGTTTTTCTGCATCACTCTGAGACAAGATGTTCCTGATTTTAACAATATTACGAAGATGAAAGAAGGCAGTCCTAGAAACCTGTTTTATATGCGAGTCAAATGATAAGTTCTGGTCAAAAATAACTCCAAGGTTCCTCACTGTAGAACTAGAAGCCAAGGAAATACCATCTAGAGTAACTATATAGCTAGACAATTTCTCCCTGAAACGCTCAGGTCCAAAGATAACGACTTCAGTTTGTCTGAATTTAGAAGCAGACAGTTCTGAGTCATCCAGGTCTTTATGTCTTTAAGACATGCTTGTAGTCTGACCAACCTATTGGGTTCATCTGGTTTTATAGATAAGTACAGCTGAGAATCATCAGCATAGCAATGGAACTTTATGCCATGCTGTCTAATAATGTTACCTAATGGAAGCATGGGCGTTGCACCTGTGGGGGATCGGGGTGTTTCCACACCCTCACTTTTACAGCAAGATGATTTCACCCCCCCCCACATTTTCCAAAGGTAAAAACGTTTGCCCCATGGATGTATTATATTAACGGTTTGCGCACCGTCGTAGTGCACCAACGTACAATGTGTTTTAAAGACTCTGTGCCCTCTTTAGAATAATTCCATCCAGATTTGAGCAGTCTAACTATTGTAGTTTCCATACAGGACCTAGTTTAGGGTGATGAGAATACAAAAAAAGAGCAGTAAAATGGCCCTGTTCTGCATTTTCACAAATCAGAGAAAGGTTTCACAAATCCCAAACAAGGTTTTTAATGAATCTACAGCCTCTTTAGAATAATTCCATCCAGATTTGAGCAGAGTAACTATTGTAGTTTCCATACATGACCTAGTTTAGGGCGATCAAAATGCAAAAATGCAGTGAAATGGCCCTTTATGCCCATGCATTTAATTTGCGAATCGGAGGCCAACTTCAGCATCATGTCTATGGGCTTGATGTGGTGCTCGTGTGCCCCCCCCCCACATTTAAAATCACTGCTCTACCCCTGAATGGAAGCATGTATAAAGTGAAAAGAATGGGTCCGAGCACAGAACCCTGGGGAACTCCATGACTCACTCTGGTGTGTGAGGAAGATTCTTCGTATACAAGAACAAACTGAAATCTATCAGATAAATATGACTTAGGCCACATTTACACATAGCCGGGTATTTAGAGAAACTAATATTTCCCCCCCTCCGTTTTCAATAATAACATCGTGCACACATCGTTTTCAAAAAACTTTACATTTACATCAACCCGCATAAATACGCCGTCAAGCGCCATAATAACTGTGCCAAACCTGTTGGCGGCAGTGTAGGGAAAGGAATAAAGCCATGCAAGCCAATCAGAATCCTCAGAATCGAGGACTTTCCTCATGTGAAGGAGGAGATAACGCGAGCAAATATCACAACAAAACTGAAGGCAATAAGAGGGAAATATAGACAGTCAGTGGATACTGGACGCAGCAGCGGCCAGGGAAGAGTGATGCTCCTCTGTTTGGAACTGTGCGAGCAGGTTTGGGCTGGCGAATGCAATAAGGCCACAAACGTAAAAATGAGTAGAACTTTAACATCATCCATGATAATCCTGATCAGCAGCCAAACAAACTGTAAACACAAGGCGCTCGCATGACCTTAAGCATTTTCTGGCGCATAATGTGACGTTTAAGAACCTAAAACGCCGTTTCTCCCAGTTGACACGGCAACACATAACCGGCGTTATCAGAAATCTCCCCTTTAGCCGGAGGTTTTAGAAATAATCGTTTTCTGTGATAAAAACGGGGTTTAGGTGTAAATGAGAGGCCAAACCGCAGGAAAACATCTGCGTCTTCCTGTCGTGTAAACGGGGCCTAAAACCAGCCTGATGCAGTTCCTTTAATCCCAACGACATGTTGAAGTCTCTGTAACAGAACGCTGTGCTCCTCTTCCCCAGGCGGTGGAAACCCGGGCAGCCCGACAGCTGGACCCGTCACGGTCTCGGTCCTGGAGACGAAGACTGCGCTCAGCTTCACCACGACGGGCGCCTCAACGACCTGCACTGCTCCAGCAGGCTGCGCTTCATCTGTCAGAAACACAGTCTGCACGCCTGATAACATCAGCCTGATGGCATCAGCCGACTCTTAGTGACATCACATCTTAGTGACATCACATCTTAATGACATCACATCTTAGTGACATCACATCTTAGTGTGACATCACATCTTAGTGACATCACATCTTAATGACCACATCTTAGTGACATCACATCTTAGTGTGACATCACATCTTAATGACATCACATCTTAGTGACATCACATCTTAGTGTGACATCACATCTTAATGACATCACATCTTAATGACATCACATCTTAGTGACATCACATCTTAGTGTGACATCACATCTTAGTGACATCACATCTTAGTGACATCACATCTTAATGACATCACATCTTAATGACATCACATCTTAGTGACATCACATCTTAGTGACATCACATCTTAGTGACATCACATCTTAGTGTGACATCACATCTTAATGACATCACATCTTAGTGACATCACATCTTAATTACATCACATCTTAGTGACATCACATCTTAGTGTGACATCACATCTTAATGACATCACATCTTAGTGACATCACATCTTAATGACATCACATCTTAGTGACATCACATCTTAATGTGACATCACATCTTAATGTGACATCACATCTTAGTGACATCACATCCCGACTCATCACACCGACGCTTGGATAAAAGAATTCTTCCCGTTTGTCCTTTTTCCAATTTCTGTTCATTTTTGCTTTAAACTTGGCAGTTTGTCGAACATGTGAGTTATTTCTGCTTTAATGATGGAAACGAACCCGATTAAATAAAGTGTGGAAAACACATCCGTCTCCCACCTTCCTCCTCCTCTAACAGAGGTTATTCACACATTATTTCATCAGGGAAAAGACAGACTTATGTTTGGTTAATGGTTAAAAAGCAGCAGAAAAATCTCCTTCTGGCTGGAAATCGCTTCCCGTTAACAGGATGTGGAAAACACTGCTGTGTTTGACCCGTTAGTGCGATTTAAAAACATGAAACATTTAGAGAAAATTCTGATTTATTCACATCTGGGACTTTGGTGAGTGACTGGGGTGTTTGAAAGGGTTCAGAACATCACAGAGACTCATTAACACTGACAACAGGATCGTTTTTCAGGTAAAAACAGGCTGAAAGCAGCAGAATTAAAACAGACCAACAAACTTTAGCTCGAAACCACAGAAGAAGAGTGAGGAGCCGCAGAGGATCTGAAACTTTCAGAGAGAAACATGCAGAGTTTTGCCGTGTCTTCTGGCACTAAAAGAAGATTTAAAGACACTTCTGGTGAGTTCAGATGAACTCAGAGGCTTCTCAGGAGGAAAAACACTCCACAGAGAGTAAAAACCTCAGTTTCTCTGCTGCGTTACCATCATAAACACAAACATATATATACATATTTATATATCTTTATCTGTCTCAAACACACTGCCTCCCTGGTTCTGACTCCCTGCAACTATATACTTTGAATATTCACAGTAAACTATGAATTTCCCCGAATTTATCTGGAATAAAAAGGTTTAAAAAGTTGAAATCCTGCAGTCCAATTACAGGGTGAAAAAACACACACAAACTAAATAAGGTGCATAAGTTTAAATAAATATGAAAACTCCCGACAGGTGTCAGTCGCTCAGGTGGAACGCTCGACTCAGGACCAGCTCAGTTGTGGCTCCGCCCAGGTGACACGCCTCCAGGACACACACCAGCCTCTGATTGGTCAACTGGGCTGCCGTGGCGATCAGGTCAACTGAAAGAGAGAAAGAGTCAAATCACCATCAACACAGGTAAAACTCCCTTCCCTCGGTTCCTGGGAGCATATATCAGGGCGTCTGAGGTGTTTCATTTCTAAAGTACGTCACTCATTACGTCACTCTACTAAGCCCCGCCCCTCACATCCACCCTGCTGGACGGATGAAGCCAACTTCTGGTGGAAATGTTCTGCTGTCAGCTGCACTGAGGAGCATGCATTTTCCATCCAGCAGCAGCCTCAGAGGATATCAGAGCCCAGTGGATCAACTCTATCTGAGGCTAATGTTCCAGCAGAGTTAGCTAAACTCTATCTGAGGCTAATGCTCCAGCAGAGTTAGCTAAAGACTGTGGATAAACTCTATCTGAGGCTAATGTTCCAGCAGAGTTAGCTACAGACTGTGGATGAACTCTATCTGAGGCTAATGTTCCAGCAGAGTTAGCTACAGACTGTGGATGAACTCTATCTGGGGCTAATGTTCCAGCAGAGTTAGCTAAACTCTATCTGAGGCTAATGCTCCAGCAGAGTTAGCTAAAGACTGTGGATGAACTCTATCTGAGGCTAATGCTCCAGCAGAGTTAGCTACAGACTGTGGATAAACTCTATCTGAGGCTAATGTTCCAGCAGAGTTAGCTAAAGACTGTGGATGAACTCTATCTGAGGCTAATGTTCCAGCAGAGTTAGCTAAAGACTGTGGATGAACTCTATCTGAGGCTAATGTTCCAGCAGAGTTAGCTAAAGACTGTGGATGAACTCTATCTGAGGCTAATGCTCCAGCAGAGTTAGCTACAGACTGTGGATAAACTCTATCTGAGGCTAATGTTCCAGCAGAGTTAGCTAAAGACTGTGGATGAACTCTATCTGAGGCTAATGTTCCAGCAGAGTTAGCTACAGACTGTGGATAAGCTCTATCTGAGGCTAATGTTCCAGCAGAGTTAGCTACAGACTGTGGATGAACTCTATCTGAGGCTAATGTTCCAGCAGAGTTAGCTACAGACTGTGGATGAACTCTATCTGAGGCTAATGTTCCAGCAGAGTTAGCTACAGACTGTGGATAAACTCTATCTGAGGCTAATGTTCCAGCAGAGTTAGCTAAGGACTGTGGATAAACTCTGAGGCTAATGTTCCAGCAGAGTTAGCTAAGGACTGTGAATAAACTCTATCTGAGGCTAATATTCCAGCAGAGTTAGCTAAAGACTGTGGATAAGCTCTATCTGAGGCTAATGTTCCAGCAGAGTTAGCTACAGACTGTGGATGAACTCTATCTGAGGCTAATGTTCCAGCAGAGTTAGCTAAAGACTGTGGATGAACTCTATCTGAGGCTAATGTTCCAGCAGAGTTAGCTACAGACTGTGGATGAACTCTATCTGAGGCTAATGTTCCAGCAGAGTTAGCTAAAGACTGTGGATGAACTCTATCTGAGGCTAATGTTCCAGCAGAGTTAGCTAAACTCTATCTGAGGCTAATACTCCAGCAGAGTTAGCTAAGGACTGTGGATGAACTCTATCTGAGGCTAATGCTCCAGCAGAGTTAGCTACAGACTGTGGATGAACTCTATCTGAGGCTAATGTTCCAGCAGAGTTAGCTACAGACTGTGGATAAACTCTATCTGAGGCTAATGTTCCAGCAGAGTTAGCTAAACTCTATCTGAGGCTAATACTCCAGCAGAGTTAGCTAAGGACTGTGGATGAACTCTATCTGAGGCTAATGTTCCAGCAGAGTTAGCTAAACTCTATCTGAGGCTAATACTCCAGCAGAGTTAGCTAAGGACTGTGGATGAACTCTATCTGAGGCTAATGTTCCAGCAGAGTTAGCTACAGACTGTGGATGAACTCTATCTGAGGCTAATGTTCCAGCAGAGTTAGCTACAGACTGTGGATAAACTCTATCTGAGGCTAATGCTCCAGCAGAGTTAGCTAAGGACTGTGGATGAACTCTATCTGAGGCTAATGTTCCAGCAGAGTTAGGTACAGACTGTGAGAGTTATTTTCTGATCTTCAGAAGAAGAGAGACAGGTGTGTGTGTGCAGGTACTGACCTGGTGAAGGTGGAGGTGTGTGTGAGGAGAAGGCTCCGTGTGCTAAGATGGAGGTCCAGGTGTTGGAATGAGGATCACAGGAAGGACGAGGGGAGGAAGAGGAGGAGTGAGGGAGGAAGACGGCATCAACCAGCACTCCATCTGACAGAGCTGAAAAAGATCACTCTGGTGTCATTTCAAAAAGCAACATGACATTCACTTCTACCCAGAACCGGGTCTCTTTTTCTCTTCTATGGATGAGGGGAGAGTCGGTTTGAGACTGTGGTGTAAATGATGCTTCACAGGTTTCACAGCTGCAGTGATTTACTGAAACATGGACTTAGACTAAGGTGAGTCTTGACAACGAAATATCGTAACTTGGCTTCCGGTCAACAGCGCTAAAATGTTTAATGCTATACAGTCCTATACAATATCAATAGGTTTGGAAGCGCTATGTGCCTTACCTGACTCCCGCCCTCAGGTATTCGCATACCATCTGGGACGAGCCCACAACCGACATGATTTCAAATGGGGCTATTTTTTCTAAAACTCGTGCATGTGATTGGATGAAGAATCTGTCCGTCATCTTGACTGACGCGCCACTTCAGCCACTCCCAATGACTCAACCCGTGACGTAGCTCAGAGCGTACCTGACTCCCGCCCTCAGGAGCATGAATGGGCGGCCATAACGCCGCCATTCATCCAAAGTCCCACCCAGCGATTAATGATTGGCTCTAATTATTTTCTAATCGGACGAAACACATATGACTCCCAGGCTCCTCAGATGGCAGTGTGTGTGTGTGTGTGTGTGTGTGTGCGTGCGTGCGCACCTCTTAGTCTCAGTGTGTAGTAGTCCTCGAGGGCGGAGTCAAACCCCCCAGGTGTCGCCCTGCCTCCCATCACCACGGCGCCCGTCTGCTCCTCCCTGTGGGTGTGGTTGTAACGTATTGGCAAAGTTTCCATGGCAACAGGTGGGAAGGTCGGGGGGAGGAGCGCGGTGGTGAAAGACGAGTCGTCCTCATCCTCATCAACATCTTCATCTTCAGTGTTTTCCAGGAACTCCATGGAGGCTTCAAACAGAATCACTGCAGGCAGAAGGAGGAGGATACACAGCTGGATGTGGCCCCCAGGTGGCTGATGGGAGTTGTAGTCATATGATGGGTTCGCACCAAAGGGAGTCTCCGGCTGTGTTCAAAACCGCATACTACATACTTCCATACTACATACTACATACTACATACTGCATACTACATATTGCATACTACATACTTATCGATCAGTCAGTATGCAGAGCGTTTACCCACAATGCATTTCGCTCCTGCCCGAGCCGAAATCAGCCGGCCTGAAGCTGATTTCCCTTAAAGGTAGGGTAGGAGATCCTGGATTTTGAGTCCAGCAAAGCTGCATTTTGAAAATACACAGGTAAAAAGTCCCAACCCTTTTCTTCACTTTCCCCCCGAAGGCACGCCTCTAGAGTACATGAACGCGCACGAGCACGAAGGTGCACGAGCGCTGTTCTGACAGCAAGCATCGATCGTTGCCGTATTTAGTATTTAGTATTTAGTTTATGCTAACTATACGTTTAATAATGCTAGGTGCTAGCCAAGCTGGCTCTAGTTTAGCTTCTGGACGCGTAATTCGTTCACGGAGCAGGGTACGCGCACGGGGGGGGAGGAGGGGGAGGGAGGGAGGAGCAGATTGCAGTTTGATAGACGGCATCATAATCCAATCATTGTGAACGGTCCGTTCACAATGATTGGATACTGTTTTTCCTAGATTGTACGTTCTAGAGGCCACTAAAACTTTTCATATTTGTGTCAAAACTTTTAATTAATTGGTTGCAATGGGGGTGTGAAGAGTATTTCAAGCAATATGTAAAAAAATGTTCCAGAAAAAGATCCCCTACCCCGCCTTTAAGCTCTAAGCTCTGTAAACTTTAGCAACATTTGAAACATTTTCAGGTGAGAAAGTAGTCGTTTAGATCCCCAACGTGTTGAAAACCTGACAAAATACCGGCTGTTTACAATTTTGTTCCCACGAATTCGGCGCTACTAAAGCTAGCCGCAGTGAGCTAACGCACTTCCTGTTATTTTCACAAAATAAAATCCCCGTTGCCTTTTATCATAGGGAAAGCCATTACCATACAATTGGTGCTTTTGTTTTGAAAACAGGAAGTGAACCTACCCTCGTTGCAGCTAGCTTGAAACTGCCGTTTTGACAGGAAATGACGATCGGCGACGTCACGTTACGTTGCATCTTGGGTAGTTTGAGTATGAGTAGTAACCTCATGATGCATACCCAACATTTAGGAGGATCTAGTATGCATCCGGGAACTTCTGCTTACTCAAACTCGCTTACTAACTCAGAAAGTTAGTATGAGTAGTATGAGAAGTATGCGGTTTGGAACGCAGTCTCCTCGTTTGGAGTCCCAGCTCGGACTGGCAGCAAGATGAAAAAGGACACAAACTCACCCGTCTTGTTGCTGAGCTCCGGCTGTAGCGTGACCAGAGGAAGTCTGCGGAGAGAGAACGCTCTTCAGCAAACGGCGGCAGGACGGCGGAGCGCGTCCCACACGGCGTTTGAAACTCACCTCTTCTTGGGCGTGTCGGCCTGCAGCAGCTTCCTCCTCTTGCTCGACCTCCTGCGGAAACAAACGCTGTGATGCGAGTTCAAACACAGGCGGCAGCACGAGTTCAGCCTCACCGTGAGCCGGCGTCCGCAGGGCGAGGCGTCGACCGGCCGGCGGCCGAGGACGGGGAGGCGGGAGAGAAGGGTGAGGAGGGGGGGTGTCTGACGGAGCGAGGAGAGGAGGTGAGGGGGGAGTGAGGGGAGGAGGAGGAGGAGGAAGGGGAGAGAGATGAAGATCTGTCCGTCCAGAACAGGCAGCGGTCCTCCTAAAAGAGACGAGACAGTTACTGACTGATCACATGACTGAGTTACCTGTAAATATCTGTAATTATGACGTGCTTTTATATACAAATACGTGTGTCGAGCAGCATCACCTCTCCTCTGCAGCTGTAGGTAACCATAGTAACTGTTGCCTGGATACAGAAGGTGCGGCGCTCCCGGTAACAGAGCCTCTCCAGCTCCCTCTGAAGCTCCGCCCCCCGCAGGAAACCCAACTCACCTGCAGAAAAATACACAAATAAACAGCAGGTGTTTCCCTCTGATGTTTATTATGTCCTGATGAATTTAAACGTTTTCTTTTCACCAGGATAAAAGTCTGTCTGGATACTTGATTTCATCACATGACCCCTGTGGAGTTGGACCGTAGAAAGCTTCCTCGACCACATTCCTTTGTTTTACTTCTGTATCGTAATTATTAAGCAGCAGTTTTAATTCAATCTGCCTGTTACTTATCGATTAATTTGCCTCGTCTTCCACCCATCAGATTCAGTTTTCATCTGTAAATGAGCTACAGTTCCATTTATCAGGTGTTTCACCATCTGTTGAAGAGTTATTCATCAACTAATTGAAAGAACCGACGTTGAAAGTTCCTGATGTTAATGTGTTCCTGGCCCCTGAGGGACCCCTGAGGACCCCTGAGGACCCCTGAGGGACCCCTGAGGGACCCCTGTGGGACCCCTGAGGACCCCTGAGGGACCCCTGAGGGACCCCTGCAACACAGCACAAGTTGTTTCACAGACACACTGAAAGTCAGCTGACCTCTCCTCTCCTTCATGAAGGTTTCCAAGGAGACGGGAGGAGGCGGGTAGATGAAGAAGCCTCCAATCAGAGCCCTGCTCAGCACCTGTCCATCATCTTGGCTCCTCAGCCACTGGAGGAAGCGTTTCACCTGCCGCAGCTTACGGTAGCTCATCTGTGAGTGGTGGCCCAGCCCTGCCGGTCAGCCAATGAGGGGAGAGGACGGAGGTCAGGTGGGACAGAGCAGACACAGATCAGAGCTGACGCCAGGCTGGGTGCAGCGCGTTACCTGTGCAGCGTGTTACCTGTGCAGCGCGTTACCTGTGCAGCGCGTTACCTGTGCAGCGTGTTACCTGTGCAGTACACCTGTGTGTGGGCTGTGTTGGTCAGGTAGCTCCAGCCACGCGTCCCGTCTCTGATCAGCTTCAGTCGGGTACACACCAGCACGGACACTGCGGACAGAGAAGCCATCATCAGCCGTCTGTGGTTCCACGCTCAGGTGCGAGCCTATCAACGCGGCCGCCTCACGTGGGTGGAGCTTCAGGTGTGCTTCGGGTTGAGATGTGGAAAAGAGCTTCACCAGGATCGGCTCGTCGCTGCTTCCATCCTCCAATCGAAGCCAGCGGTACTCAAGAAGCTCCGCCCCTCTGCCATCTGCCAGCACCCAAAAACCCCAAAACGAGCAGATTTCTGGTGTCAGCGTGATGTTTCACCATCCCAGTGGCACGCTGTCACCATGGCAACACATACCTTTACCCCGGATTCGCTCCGATCGTCCAGCGAACGTCAGCAGGCCGATGACATCACACACGGAGCCGTGGGGGCGGTCCAGAAGCTCCTTCCTGACGGAGACAGAATGTGATTTACTGCGGGGACGATGACTGATGGACCAACAGAGCCTTCAGGGCGGGGGGGCTGGTACCTGCTGTAGAAGGTGTAGGTGGGAGCAGGTGGACGATACTCAGGTGAAACGGAGGATTCTGGGAGCACAGAGAGGCGTGCAGCAGGATTCCTGCTGTTCACACTGATCTCTGCACACAGAGCACAGAGAGTAAACACAAGACAAGACAATTTTATTTATAGAGCACAATTCATACACAGGGCAATTCAAAGTGCTTCACAGCTACATAAAATCACAAGAAGGCAATAAAATCATTATAAATAAAAATAAAAATAATATAATAAAAAAAAAATAAAATAATCATTAATTAATTAAAAAGTGAAGAGTGCAGATAAAATACTTTCAGGTGTCATATGCACAGCTAAATAGAACTGTTTTCAGCCTGGATTTAAACATTGTCAGAGTTGAGGCCTGTCTCACATCTTCTGGAAGAATGTTCCAGATTTTAGGAGCATAAAACTGAAACGCATCCTCACATTGTTTAGTCCTGACTCTGGGCCCCAGCAGGAGACCCCTCCCTGAGGCAGGAGACCCCTCCCTGAGGCAGGAGACCCCTCCCTGAGGCAGGAGACCCCTCCCTGAGGCAGGAGACCCCTCCCTGAGGTTCTCAGAGCCCGAGTTGGTTCATATGGCTTTAAAATGTCCAATGGCATCGGAGAACAAGAAGGAATTACAGACAGGTTCCCTCCACGGGGCGTGTGCATGTGGGCGTGTGCACATGTGCATGTGTGTGCACGTGTGCATGTGCATGTACCCATGTCCTCGGCTTCAGCCTGGAAGTGCTTCTTGACTCGATAGTGGCTCAGGCTGACGATGTCACCAGGCTTCAGACAGCGATACCATCTGACACAAACGCTGTTCCACAGCACGATGCTCACGCTTCCTGTCCGGTCGCTCGCCTCCAGAAGCGCCTGGAGACACAAACACAGACGGGAAGTGATTTTAGGCTGCTGCTGCCATGTTGCTTTACGGCTGCTGGTGCCACGTGGCTTTACGGCTGCTGATGCCACGTGGCTTTACGGCTGCTGCCATGTTGCTTTACGGCTGCTGCTGCCATGTTGCTTTACGGCTGCTGCTGCCATGTTGCTTTACGGCTGCTGCTGCCATGTTGCTTTACGGCTGCTGCTGCCATGTGGCTTTACGGCTGCTGATGCCACGTGGCTTTACGGCTGCTGATGCCATGTTGCTTTACGGCTGCTGCCATGTTGCTTTACGGCTGCTGCTGCCATGTTGCTTTACGGCTGCTGCTGCCATGTTGCTTTATGGCTGCTGCCATGTGGCTTTACGGCTGCTGATGCCATGTTGCTTTATGGCTGCTGCCATGTAGCTTTACGGCTGCTGCTGCCATTTTGCTTTACGGCTGCTGCTGCCATGTTGCTTTACGGCTGCTGCTGCCACGTGGCTTTATGGCTGCTGATGCCACGTGGCTTTACGGCTGCTGATGCCACGTTGCTTTACGGCTGCTGCTGCCATGTTGCTTTATGGCTGCTGCCATGTGGCTTTACGGCTGCTGATGCCATGTTGCTTTATGGCTGCTGCCATGTAGCTTTACGGCTGCTGCTGCCATGTTGCTTTACGGCTGCTGCTGCCATGTTGCTTTACGGCTGCTGCTGCCACGTGGCTTTATGGCTGCTGATGCCACGTGGCTTTACGGCTGCTGATGCCACGTTGCTTTACGGCTGCTGCTGCCACGTTGCTTTACGGCTGCTGCTGCCATGTTGCTTTACGGCTGCTGCTGCCATGTTGCTTTACGGCTGCTGCTGCCATGTTGCTTTACGGCTGCTGCTGCCACGTGGCTTTACGGCTGCTGCTGCCACGTGGCTTTACGGCTGCTGATACCACATTGCTTTACGGCTGCTGCTGCCATGTTGCTTTACGGCTGCTGCTGCCATGTTGCTTTACGGCTGCTGCCATGTGGCTTTACGGCTGCTGATGCCATGTTGCTTTATGGCTGCTGCCATGTAGCTTTACGGCTGCTGCTGCCATGTTGCTTTACGGCTGCTGCTGCCACGTTGCTTTACGGCTGCTGCTGCCACGTGGCTTTATGGCTGCTGATGCCACGTGGCTTTACGGCTGCTGATGCCACGTTGCTTTACGGCTGCTGCTGCCACGTTGCTTTACGGCTGCTGCTGCCACGTTGCTTTACGGCTGCTCCTGCCACGTGGTTTTACGGCTGCTGCTGCCACGTTGCTTTACGGCTGCTGTCACGTGGCTTTATGGCTGCTGCTGCCATGTTGCTTTACGGCTGCTGCTGCCATGTTGCTTTACGGCTGCTGCTGCCATGTTGCTTTACGGCTGCTGCTGCCACGTGGCTTTACGGCTGCTGCTGCCACGTGGCTTTGCGGCTGCTGCCACGTTGCTTTACGGCTGCTGTCACGTGGCTTTTCGGCTGCTGCCACGTTGCTTTACGGCTGCTGCCATGTGGCTTTACGGCTGCTGCCACGTTGCTGTACGGCTGCTGTCACGTGGCTTTTCGGCTGCTGCCACGTTGCTTTACGGCTGCTGTCACGTGGCTTTACGGCTGCTGCCACGTGGCTTTACGGCTGCTGTCACGTGGCTTTTCGGCTGCTGCCACGTGGCTTTACGGCTGCTGCCACGTGGCTTTACGGCTGCTGCCATGTGGCTTTTTGGCTGCTGTCATGTGGCTTTACGGCTGCTGCCACGTTGCTTTACGGCTGCTGCCACGTTGCTTTACGGCTGCTGCCATGTGGCTTTTTGGCTGCTGTCATGTGGCTTTACGGCTGCTGCCACGTGGCTTTACGGCTGCTGTCACGTGGCTTTACGGCTGCTGCCACGTTGCTTTACGGCTGCTGCCATGTGGCTTTTTGGCTGCTGTCATGTGGCTTTACGGCTGCTGCCACGTGGCTTTACGGCTGCTGTCACGTGGCTTTACGGCTGCTGCCACGTGGCTTTACGGCTGCTGCCATGTTGCTTTACGTAGGATTTTACCTAAAGTTAGACGTGGAAACAGCCTTTCTTCATTTAAAATTCATACCTTCACGGAGGTATCTGCAGCGCTCTCAGCCTCCAGACGGACACACATGCAGTCCTCTGAAAAGCTAACGACGCACAGACTCCAGAGAGGCTGCGACACGCTGACTGAATGCTGATTGGTTGAAAGATAGCTGAGGGGGGGCCGACAACTGACTTCACAACAAAGAGGACGAAACATCACGAATCTCAGAGTAATGACCACCACTTCATCACAGAGCAAACACAACCAAGAGCAGCAGCTCAGACACTTTCAGATCAGCAAAGCATTCTGGGGATAAACAGGCCCGTATATGGTCACACTGGCCCCGCCCACTGACCTTATATGGGCACTCACAGTTCCTGTCTGTCCTCCCATAATACATCAGGTGAGACTTGTTGACGATGCGTAGAATCAGCTGGTGGTGGACGGCGCCCCTCAAAACGCCTCGCCGCCCAGACAGGAAGGAGTCCCGCAGCTCGGACACGGTCACAGCAGGACGCCGACCTGCCAACACACGTGGTCATGTGACACGTTAGCGTCTCAGATGCAGGTATCAGGATGTAGAAGCCCTGAGGAACCTGAGGAGATGATCATCAGAACATCTGTCCAACCCTGACAGTCTACCTTCCTCCTCCTCTCCTGCCTCTTCCTGCTCCGCCTCCTCATCATCAGTGGGCGGGGCTAAGCTCCACGCCTCGCCGCTGTAGTCCACATTGTTCCACAGAGGAAGGAACACGCTCCGGTGGGCCCTCAGAGGAGCCGACGGACCTGCTGGATCATCATAAATCAGCCAGTTTCCACGCCGTAACGTTACACCTGCGGCTGTGATGTCACCGACGCCGTCTCACCTGCTGGTTCTGAGGATCCAAACCAGGGCAGAGCGTCCCAGCTCACATCCGTCCCGCTGACTCCAGGGTCCGCAGCTTCGTCTCTCACCTCCAAGCTCGCCAGTCTGTAGCTGCAGGGGGAGGAGCCACGTTCAGTCCTCTTTCTTACATCACAACACTGTCCTCTCTCACCTGTCCTCTCTCACCTGTCCTCTCACACCTGTCCTCTCACACCTGTCCTCTCACACCTGTTCTCTCTCACTTGTCATCTCTCACCTGTCCTCTCTCACCTGTCCTCTCTCACCTGTCCTCTCTCACTTGTCATCTCTCACCTGTCCTCTCTCACCTGTCCTCTCTCACTTGTCCTCTCTCACTTGTCCTCTCTCACCTGTCCTCTCTCACCTGTCCTCTCACACCTGTCCTCTCTCACCTGTCCTCTCTCACCTGTCCTCTCTCACTTGTCATCTCTCACCTGTCCTCTCACACCTGTCCTCTCACACCTGTCCTCTCACCTGTCCTCTCTCACCTGTCCTCTCACACCTGTCCTCTCTTACCTGTCCTCTCTCACCTGTCCTCTCTCACCTGTCCTCTCTCACCTGTCCTCTCTCACCTGTCTCTGGCTCCGCAGGCCCCGGTGCATTCTGGGAGCTGAGCGCTCAGGGCGGGGCTGAAGGTGGCGTTCCAAACCGCCACCCCCGGCTGCAGGATGCGTCTCTCCACCAGCCGGTTCAGACCAGGATCCAGAGTCACCTGAAGCCTGCAGTCCGCGTCCGTCAGTGTGATGTCATACAGGTCGTCACCTGGAGACTCGAGGCGGGAGAAACCAACACAGCCAGTCAGAGCATCAGATTTATGTCCATCTGTGTACAGTTTGCTTTTTCTGGTCTTATTCTTTTTTTAAAATTTATTTTATTTTATTGATCCAAATTTTATTTCATTTTATTATTATTTATTTTATTCTTTTTTTAATTTTCCCCATTGGGGGATGAATAAAGTATTTTTCTATTCTATTCTGTCCTGTCCTTTTGGACCCGTCCAGTTCGCCTGTCCAACACTGTCCTGCCGTGTCTCACCGTTGAGGACGGCCTGTGGAAAGTAAACGGAGGACCCCTGATCCCTGCTGTAACGCCGGACCTCCACCACGAACAGGAACTCCCTGCAGACCACGGGAGAGGACGCCTGAAGGACAAACACCCGAGAAAAGAGACCGGATCAGTCTCAGGTCGGCCCGAGTTACCGGGATGATGAGGAAAAAGCTTCACCACACACATATCAACATTTAGGCTGTGTTCCAAACCGCCTACTACTCCTACTACTCCTACTAACTTTAACTTTTTTTAAGTTCCCGGATGCATACCAGATTCTCCGAAATGTTGGGTATGCATCATGAGGTTACTACTCATACTCAAACTACCCAAGATGCAATGTAACGTGACATCGCCGATCGTCATTTCCTGTCAAAATGGCAGTTTCAAGCTAGCTACAACGAGGGTAGGTTCACTTCCTGTTTTCAAAACAAAAGCACCAATTGTATGGTAATGGCTTTCCCTATGATAAAAGGCAACGGGTATTTTATTTTGTGAAAATAACCGGAAGTGCGTTAGCTCACTGCGGCTAGCTTTAGTAGCGCCGAATTCGTGGGAACAAAACTGTAAACAGCCGGTAATTTGTCAGGTTTTCAACACGTTGGGGATCTAAACGACTACTTTCTCACCTGAAAATGTTTCAAATGTTGCTAAAGTTTACAGAGTTTAGAGCTTAAGGGAAATCAGCTTCAGGCCGGCTGATTTCGGCTCGGGCAGGAGCGAAATGCATTGTGGGTAAACGCTCTGCATACTGTCTGATTGAATGAGCATGCCGTTTGCAAGTATGTAGTATGCAGTATGTAGTATGTAGTATGCAGTATGTAGTATGTAGTATGCAGTATGCAGTATGTAGTATGTAGTATGCAGTATGTAGTATGTAGTATGCAGTATGTAGTATGTAGTATGCAGTATGTAGTATGTAGTATACAGTATGTAAGTATGTAGTATGCAGTATGTAGTATGTAGTATGCAGTATGTAGTATGTAGTATGCAGTATGCAGTATGTAGTATGCAGTATGTAGTATGTAGTATACAGTATGTAGTATGTAAGTATGTAGTATGTAGTATGTAGTATGCAGTATGTAGTATGTAGTATGTAGTATGTAGTATGCAGTATGCAGTATGTAGTATGCAGTATGTAGTATGTAGTATGCAGTATGTAGTATGTAGTATGTAGTATGCAGTATGCAGTATGCAGTATGTAGTATGTAGTATGCAGTATGCAGTATGTAGTATGTAGTATGCAGTATGTAGTATGTAGTATGTAGTATGCAGTATGTAGTATGTAGTATGCAGTATGTAGTATGTAGTATGCAGTATGTAGTATGTGGTAGGCGATTTCGAACACAGCCTTAGAGTTCAGAAAACTAGGGCTGGGCAAGTTAACTCGTTAATTATTTAACGCCGATAAATATTTTATCGCGCATTAACGCAGGTTTTATTCTTCGAGAAGTCTGCTGAATGCATCACATTCACACAGTTACAGCAAACACCACGAAGCATGGAGTGATAAAATAAAGATAAACTAGCAGCTAACATCACCGCTACAGGTGTGAAGCTCACGGAGCTAACCGGCGCTACTTCCTGTTTGACTTCTTTCAACATAAAAGCACGTATTTCAAAATAAAAAAAATAAAAAAAAAAACAGTCTAAAATATCACTTAAAGGCAAAACACACAACTGATCGCAGCAAGTCATTCAAGGAAACAGACAGTGGAGCGAGGCTTCTACATAAAAACTACAGAAAGATGCTGATGTTAAAAGTGTGTTTGCACAACAAATGTTATGGCACTTTCATTCATATGGCAGCACATTTAAAATAAAGCTAAATGCTAAAAGCTATACGCTACTTTTGGATTCTGCGTACAAATGAGATTAATCGTGATTAATCAGGGAAATCATGTTATTAATTAGATTAAACATTTTATATATCATTTTATATTTTATATATAATATATTATATTTTATTTATATGAGCCCTACACAACGTAATTAATGGATCATCCGTTTGTTCAATGAGGACGCTGTAAGCATGTTTCTGCACCCGATTCCGAACCTACTTCCAAAATCTGCCCATTTAAAAGAATTGGATTTAACAACGCGAACTTAATACCTCTGATGTACAGGTAAACTCCGTAATAATAATAATAATAATGTTTTTATAGTAATTTAGGCTCGATTTTGATTCAGCTAATAATTATAATGTCTAAGAACAAAGCCAATTTTTACACCCTGAACCCATCTCTAGCGGTTCACTAGCAGCCGTTCGATATTTCTGTCGTCTTTGGTTTTAAACCGTAAATTTGGGTTAAAAAACAGCGGGTCGGTGAACGTGTTATTACCGAAAAAGCCAAACGGACGTCAGGAATGTTCTAAATGATCAAATAAAGTAAACTGCTCCCGGGAGGACACGCACTGGCTCTGGGGAAATGAGCGACGTTAAACCGGTAGATTTTTGAATAGAGTCTGGTGGAGGTTTCCGCTGGGCAGAGAGCAGATGAAGGCGGGAACACGCCGGAGCTTTTTCCGGCAGAATAATCTCAGAATAATCTCAGAATAATCCCAGAATGATCCCAGAATAATCAATAAACCTGACCGGGATTATTCCGGCCACACGTGATGAACTCTCACCTTGTTCGGACCGGGTCTGGACCGGGACAGGGTTCTGTGGAAGATGCAGCCGTCGGCCGCCATGTTTGACAAGCAGCTCTGACAATAACAGTGCGGTGCATTGTGGGAAACAGAGGCCCCATTGTCCATCCTGTTATTTGTGGTTTTATGTTTTTATTTTATTCTTTCTCTCAATGTTGTATTTGTGTTTTTAATGTTGTAAAGTGTCCTTGGGTGTTTTGAAAGGCGCTGTCAAATTAAATAATAATTATTATTATTTAATACTTCAGGTTAATGAAGACTTTGATGACTTGATAAGCTTCTTACCTTCTGATTTACCTTCTGGTTGATAAAAATAACCCGAGTTCAGACAAGGAATTTCAGCTCTTGTTGGTATTTTCTTTCATTTTATTTATCTATTTCTGCATCAAACACAGCAGAATCTAACCTTTGAGCCTTTAAACACGGAGGAAGGGGGCAGCGGGCCTCATGGGGGCATCACACCACGCTGCTGCAGTGGCTGATGGGAGTTTTCCTCGGCCGTTCAGACCTGGCTGATCCAGCACACATCAGCTGTGTTCGAAACCATATACTGCATACTATATACTACATACTACATACTCATCGATCAGACAGTATGCAGAGCGTTTACCCACAATGCATTTCGCTCCTGCCCGAGCCGAAATCAGCCGGCCTGAAGCTGATTTCTCTTAAGCTCTAAACTCTGTAAACTTTAGCAACATTTGAAACATTTTCAGGAGAGAAAGTAGTCGTTTAGATCCCTAACGTGTTGAAAACCTGACAAAATACCGGCTGTTTACAATTTTGTTCCCACGAATTCGGCGCTACTAAAGCTAGCCGCAGTGAGCTAACGCACTTCCGGTTATTTTCACAAAATAAAATCCCCGTTGCCTTTTATCATAGGGAAAGCCATTACCATACAATTGGTGCTTTTGTTTTGAAAACAGGAAGTGAACCTACCCTCGTTGTAGCTAGCTTGAAACTGCCGTTTTGACAGGAAATGACGATCGGCGACGTCACGTTGCGTTGCATCTTGGGTAGTTTGAGTATGAGTAGTAACCTCATGATGCATACCCAACATTTCAGAGAATCTAGTATGCATCCGGGAACTTCTGCTTACTCAAACTCGCATACTAACTAAAGTTAGTAGGAGTAGTATGCGGTTTGGAACACAGCCCTGTTGTCTTTGAAGCCTGAAATTCACTGGTCAGTGAGCCGCTGCACAGGAACTCACCTGCAGTCTCCTGCGTTTTCAACACTTTATTTCACAGTTTGATCACAAAGAAGACAACGATGTGAACACTTTGAACATTGTTGTCAGATAGGAACAGCGAGTTAAACTGAGTTCAGTCAGGAACGGCTGCTTCTCAGTTTGGAAGGTTCTGGACCAGCGGAGTTTCTGCTCTACACCCGGCGGGTGAAGTGCTGCGAGTCTCTGAACTCCAGGTAGAGGCTGAACAGCAGGTGCAGGGCCTGGATCCGGCTGCCGTACACGGGGATGTCCAGCAGGGCGCAGACGATGTCCACGTACTGCGACAGGCCGCAGCCCAGGCGAGCCGGCGGCAGCTGCAGGCGGCCCAGCTGCTCCTCCAGCTCGGCCGGCCACTCCTGCATCAGGCTGTCGATGTCGGGCATGGGCCGGCCGTACTGCACGCTGGCCGGCGGCTTGGAGCGGTGCAGGGCGCCGATGCTCTCCACCCAGCTGTCCACCGCCCGCGGGTTGGCCTGAGGGCTGGCCACGCTGGTCACCTTCTTCAGCTGCGGGGGACAGAGGCTGGGTCAGGTGCTGGGTCAGGTGCTGGGTCAGGTGCTGGGTCAGGTTTTGGGTCAGATTCTGGGTCAGGTGCTGGGTCAGGTGCTGGGTCAGGTGCTGGGTCAGGTGCTGGGTCAGATTCTGGGTCAGATTCTGGGTCAGATTCTGGGTCAGACTCTGGGTCAGGTGCTGGGTCAGGTGCTGGGTCAGGTGCTGGGTCAGGTGCTGGGTCAGGTTCTGGGTCAGGTTTTGGGTCAGATTCTGGGTCAGGTGCTGGGTCAGGTGCTGGGTCAGATTCTGGGTCAGATTCTGGGTCAGGTTCTGGGTCAGATGCTGGGTCAGATGCTGGGTCAGGTGCTGGGTCAGGTTTTGGGTCAGGTGCTGGGTCAGGTGCTGGGTCAGGTGCTGGGTCAGATTCTGGGTCAGGTGCTGGGTCAGGTGCTGGGTCAGGTGCTGGGTCAGGTGCTGGGCCAGATTCTGGGTCAGGTGCTGGGCCAGGTTCTGGGTCAGGTCCTGGGTCAGGTGCTGGGTCAGATTCTGGGTCAGATTCTGGGTCAGGTGCTGGGTCAGGTGCTGGGTCAGGTGCTGGGTCAGATTCTGGGTCAGATTCTGGGTCAGGTGCTGGGTCAGGTGCTGGGTCAGGTGCTGGGTCAGGTGCTGGGTCAGATTCTGGGTCAGGTGCTGGGCCAGGTGCTGGGTCAGGTGCTGGGTCAGACTCTGGGTCAGACTCTGGGTCAGACTCTGGGTCAGGTGCTGGGTCAGATTCTGGGTCAGATTCTGGGTCAGGTGCTGGGTCAGGTGCTGGGTCAGGTGCTGGGTCAGGTTCTGGGTCAGGTCCTGGGTTAGGTGCTGGGTCAGGTGCTGGGTCAGATTCTGGGTCAGGTGCTGGGTCAGGTGCTGGGTCAGGTGCTGGGTCAGATTCTGGGTCAGATTCTGGGTCAGGTCCTGGGTCAGGTGCTGGGTCAGATTCTGGGTCAGATTCTGGGTCAGGTGCTGGGTCAGGTGCTGGGTCAGGTGCTGGGTCAGGTGCTGGGTCAGGTGCTGGGTCAGGTGCTGGGTCAGGTGCTGGGTCAGATTCTGGGTCAGGTGCTGGGTCAGATTCTGGGTCAGGTGCTGGGTCAGGTGCTGGGTCAGGTGCTGGGTCAGGTGCTGGGTCAGATTCTGGGTCAGGTGCTGGGTCAGGTGCTGGGTCAGGTGCTGGGTCAGATTCTGGGTCAGATTCTGGGTCAGGTGCTGGGTCAGGTGCTGGGTCAGGTGCTGGGTCAGGTGCTGGGTCAGGTGCTGGGACAGACTCTGGGTCAGGTGCTGGGTCAGGTGCTGGGTCAGGTGCTGGGTCAGGTGCTGGGTCAGATTCTGGGTCAGGTGCTGGGTCAGGTGCTGGGTCAGGTGCTGGGTCAGATTCTGGGTCAGGTGCTGGGTCAGGTGCTGGGTCAGGTGCTGGGTCAGGTTTTGGGTCAGGTGCTGGGTCAGGTGCTGGGTCAGGTCCTGGGTCAGGTGCTGGGTCAGGTGCTGGGTCAGGTGCTGGGTCAGGTGCTGGGACAGGTGCTGGGTCAGGTGCTGGGTCAGGTGCTGGGTCAGGTGCTGGGTCAGGTGCTGGGTCAGATTCTGGGTCAGATTCTGGGTCAGGTGCTGGGTCAGGTGCTGGGTCAGGTGCTGGGTCAGGTGCTGGGTCAGATTCTGGGTCAGGTGCTGGGTCAGGTGCTGGGTCAGGTGCTGGGTCAGGTGCTGGGACAGACTCTGGGTCAGGTGCTGGGTCAGGTGCTGGGTCAGACTCTGGGTCAGGTGCTGGGTCAGGTGCTGGGTCAGGTGCTGGGTCAGGTGCTGGGTCAGATTCTGGGTCAGGTGCTGGGTCAGGTGCTGGGTCAGGTTTTGGGTCAGGTGCTGGGTCAGGTGCTGGGTCAGGTGCTGGGTCAGATTCTGGGTCAGATTCTGGGTCAGGTGCTGGGTCAGGTGCTGGGTCAGGTGCTGGGTCATGTGCTGGGTCAGGTGCTGGGTCAGATTCTGGGTCAGGTGCTGGGTCAGGTGCTGGGTCAGATTCTGGGTCAGGTGCTGGGTCAGGTGCTGGGTCAGGTGCTGGGTCAGGTGCTGGGTCAGATTCTGGGTCAGGTGCTGGGTCAGGTGCTGGGTCAGGTGCTGGGTCAGGTGCTGGGTCAGGTCTCTGGGTCAGGTCCTGGGTCAGGTGCTGGGTCAGGTGCTGGGTCAGGTGCTGGGTCAGGTGCTGGGTCAGGTGCTGGGTCAGGTGCTGGGTCAGATTCTGGGTCAGATTCTGGGTCAGGTGCTGGGTCAGGTGCTGGGTCAGGTGCTGGGTCAGGTTCTGGGTCAGGTGCTGGGTCAGGTGCTGGGTCAGGTGCTGGGACAGACTCTGGGTCAGGTGCTGGGTCAGGTGCTGGGTCAGATTCTGGGTCAGGTGCTGGGTCAGGTGCTGGGTCAGGTGCTGGGTCAGATTCTGGGTCAGATTCTGGGTCAGGTGCTGGGTCAGGTGCTGGGTCAGGTGCTGGGTCAGATTCTGGGTCAGGTGCTGGGTCAGGTGCTGGGTCAGGTGCTGGGTCAGGTGCTGGGTCAGGTGCTGGGTCAGATTCTGGGTCAGGTGCTGGGTCAGGTGCTGGGTCAGATTCTGGGTCAGGTGCTGGGTCAGGTGCTGGGTCAGGTGCTGGGTCAGATTCTGGGTCAGGTGCTGGGTCAGGTCTCTGGGTCAGGTCCTGGGTCAGGTGCTGGGTCAGGTGCTGGGTCAGGTGCTGGGTCAGGTTCTGGGTCAGGTGCTGGGTCAGGTTCTGGGTCAGGTGCTGGGTCAGGTGCTGGGTCAGGTGCTGGGTCAGGTTCTGGGTCAGGTGCTGGGTCAGATTCTGGGTCAGGTGCTGGGTCAGGTTCTGGGTCAGGTTCTGGGTCAGGTGCTGGGTCAGGTGCTGGGTCAGGTGCTGGGTCAGGTGCTGGGTCAGGTTCTGGGTCAGGTGCTGGGTCAGGTTCTGGGTCAGGTTCTGGGTCAGGTGCTGGTGTGGGTCAGACTCTGGGTCAGATTCTGGGTCAGGTGCTGGGTCAGATTCTGGGTCAGGTGCTGGGTCAGGTGCTGGGTCAGGTGCTGGGTCAGGTGCTGGGTCAGGTGCTGGGTCAGATTCTGGGTCAGGTGCTGGGTCAGGTGCTGGGTCAGATTCTGGGTCAGGTGCTGGGTCAGGTGCTGGGTCAGGTTTTGGGTCAGGTGCTGGGTCAGGTGCTGGGTCAGGTGCTGGGTCAGGTGCTGGGTCAGATTCTGGGTCAGGTGCTGGGTCAGGTGCTGGGTCAGGTGCTGGGTCAGGTGCTGGGTCAGATTCTGGGTCAGGTGCTGGGTCAGGTGCTGGGTCAGATTCTGGGTCAGGTGCTGGGTCAGGTGCTGGGTCAGGTGCTGGGTCAGGTGCTGGGTCAGATTCTGGGTCAGGTGCTGGGTCAGGTGCTGGGTCAGGTGCTGGGTCAGATTCTGGGTCAGGTGCTGGGTCAGGTGCTGGGTCAGGTGCTGGGTCAGGTTCTGGGTCAGGTGCTGGGTCAGGTGCTGGGTCAGGTGCTGGGTCAGGTGCTGGGACAGACTCTGGGTCAGGTGCTGGGTCAGGTGCTGGGTCAGATTCTGGGTCAGGTGCTGGGTCAGGTGCTGGGTCAGGTGCTGGGTCAGATTCTGGGTCAGATTCTGGGTCAGGTGCTGGGTCAGGTGCTGGGTCAGGTGCTGGGTCAGATTCTGGGTCAGGTGCTGGGTCAGGTGCTGGGTCAGGTGCTGGGTCAGGTGCTGGGACAGACTCTGGGTCAGGTGCTGGGTCAGGTGCTGGGTCAGATTCTGGGTCAGGTGCTGGGTCAGGTGCTGGGTCAGGTGCTGGGTCAGATTCTGGGTCAGATTCTGGGTCAGGTGCTGGGTCAGGTGCTGGGTCAGGTGCTGGGTCAGATTCTGGGTCAGGTCCTGGGTCAGGTGCTGGGTCAGGTGCTGGGTCAGGTCCTGGGTCAGGTGCTGGGTCAGGTGCTGGGTCAGGTGCTGGGTCAGGTGCTGGGTCAGATTCTGGGTCAGGTGCTGGGTCAGGTGCTGGGTCAGATTCTGGGTCAGGTGCTGGGTCAGGTGCTGGGTCAGATTCTGGGTCAGGTGCTGGGTCAGATTCTGGGTCAGGTGCTGGGTCAGGTCTCTGGGTCAGGTCCTGGGTCAGGTGCTGGGTCAGGTGCTGGGTCAGGTGCTGGGTCAGGTGCTGGGTCAGGTTCTGGGTCAGGTGCTGGGTCAGGTGCTGGGTCAGGTGCTGGGTCAGGTGCTGGGTCAGATTCTGGGTCAGGTTCTGGGTCAGGTGCTGGGTCAGGTGCTGGGTCAGGTGCTGGGTCAGGTTCTGGGTCAGGTGCTGGGTCAGGTTCTGGGTCAGGTTCTGGGTCAGGTGCTGGTGTGGGTCAGACTCTGGGTCAGGTGCTGGGTCAGGTGCTGGGTCAGGTTCTGGGTCAGGTGCTGGGTCAGGTGCTGGGTCAGGTGCTGGGTCAGGTGCTGGGTCAGATTCTGGGTCAGGTGCTGGGTCAGGTGCTGGGTCAGATTCTGGGTCAGATTCTGGGTCAGATTCTGGGTCAGGTGCTGGGTCAGGTGCTGGGTCAGGTGCTGGGTCAGGTGCTGGGTCAGGTTCTGGGTCAGGTGCTGGGTCAGATTCTGGGTCAGGTGCTGGGTCAGGTCTCTGGGTCAGGTCCTGGGTCAGGTGCTGGGTCAGGTGCTGGGTCAGGTGCTGGGTCAGGTTCTGGGTCAGGTGCTGGGTCAGGTGCTGGGTCAGGTGCTGGGTCAGGTGCTGGGTCAGGTGCTGGGTCAGATTCTGGGTCAGGTGCTGGGTCAGATTCTGGGTCAGGTGCTGGGTCAGGTTCTGGGTCAGGTGCTGGGTCAGGTGCTGGGTCAGGTGCTGGGTCAGGTGCTGGGTCAGGTTCTGGGTCAGGTGCTGGGTCAGGTTCTGGGTCAGGTTCTGGGTCAGGTGCTGGTGTGGGTCAGACTCTGGGTCAGATTCTGGGTCAGGTGCTGGGTCAGATTCTGGGTCAGGTGCTGGGTCAGGTGCTGGGTCAGGTGCTGGGTCAGGTGCTGGGTCAGATTCTGGGTCAGGTGCTGGGTCAGGTGCTGGGTCAGATTCTGGGTCAGGTGCTGGGTCAGGTGCTGGGTCAGGTTTTGGGTCAGGTGCTGGGTCAGGTGCTGGGTCAGGTGCTGGGTCAGGTGCTGGGTCAGGTGCTGGGTCAGATTCTGGGTCAGATTCTGGGTCAGGTGCTGGGTCAGGTGCTGGGTCAGGTGCTGGGTCAGGTGCTGGGTCAGGTGCTGGGTCAGATTCTGGGTCAGGTGCTGGGTCAGGTGCTGGGTCAGGTGCTGGGTCAGGTGCTGGGTCAGGTGCTGGGTCAGGTGCTGGGTCAGATTCTGGGTCAGGTGCTGGGTCAGGTGCTGGGTCAGGTGCTGGGTCAGATTCTGGGTCAGGTGCTGGGTCAGGTGCTGGGTCAGGTGCTGGGTCAGGTTCTGGGTCAGGTGCTGGGTCAGGTGCTGGGTCAGGTGCTGGGTCAGGTGCTGGGACAGACTCTGGGTCAGGTGCTGGGTCAGGTGCTGGGTCAGATTCTGGGTCAGGTGCTGGGTCAGGTGCTGGGTCAGGTGCTGGGTCAGATTCTGGGTCAGATTCTGGGTCAGGTGCTGGGTCAGGTGCTGGGTCAGGTGCTGGGTCAGATTCTGGGTCAGGTGCTGGGTCAGGTGCTGGGTCAGGTGCTGGGTCAGGTGCTGGGACAGACTCTGGGTCAGGTGCTGGGTCAGGTGCTGGGTCAGATTCTGGGTCAGGTGCTGGGTCAGGTGCTGGGTCAGGTGCTGGGTCAGATTCTGGGTCAGATTCTGGGTCAGGTGCTGGGTCAGGTGCTGGGTCAGGTGCTGGGTCAGATTCTGGGTCAGGTCCTGGGTCAGGTGCTGGGTCAGGTGCTGGGTCAGGTGCTGGGTCAGGTGCTGGGTCAGGTGCTGGGTCAGATTCTGGGTCAGGTGCTGGGTCAGGTGCTGGGTCAGATTCTGGGTCAGGTGCTGGGTCAGGTGCTGGGTCAGATTCTGGGTCAGGTGCTGGGTCAGATTCTGGGTCAGGTGCTGGGTCAGATTCTGGGTCAGGTGCTGGGTCAGGTCTCTGGGTCAGGTCCTGGGTCAGGTGCTGGGTCAGGTGCTGGGTCAGGTGCTGGGTCAGGTGCTGGGTCAGGTTCTGGGTCAGGTGCTGGGTCAGGTGCTGGGTCAGGTGCTGGGTCAGGTGCTGGGTCAGGTGCTGGGTCAGATTCTGGGTCAGGTTCTGGGTCAGGTGCTGGGTCAGGTGCTGGGTCAGGTGCTGGGTCAGGTTCTGGGTCAGGTGCTGGGTCAGGTTCTGGGTCAGGTTCTGGGTCAGGTGCTGGTGTGGGTCAGACTCTGGGTCAGGTGCTGGGTCAGGTGCTGGGTCAGGTTCTGGGTCAGGTGCTGGGTCAGGTGCTGGGTCAGGTGCTGGGTCAGGTGCTGGGTCAGATTCTGGGTCAGGTGCTGGGTCAGGTGCTGGGTCAGATTCTGGGTCAGATTCTGGGTCAGATTCTGGGTCAGATTCTGGGTCAGGTGCTGGGTCAGGTGCTGGGTCAGGTGCTGGGTCAGGTGCTGGGTCAGATTCTGGGTCAGGTGCTGGGTCAGGTGCTGGGTCAGGTGCTGGGTCAGATTCTGGGTCAGGTGCTGGGTCAGGTGCTGGGTCAGGTGCTGGGTCAGACTCTGGGTCAGACTCTGGGTCAGGTGCTGGGTCAGGTGCTGGGTCAGTTGCTGGGTCAGGTGCTGGGTCAGGTGCTGGGTCAGGTGCTGGGTCAGGTTTTGGGTCAGATTCTGGGTCAGATTCTGGGTCAGGTGCTGGGTCAGGTGCTGGGTCAGACTCTGGGTCAGACTCTGGGTCAGGTGCTGGGTCAGGTGCTGGGTCAGGTGCTGGGTCAGGTGCTGGGTCAGGTGCTGGGTCAGGTCCTGGGTCAGGTGCTGGGTCAGGTGCTGGGTCAGGTGCTGGGTCAGGTTTTGGGTCAGATTCTGGGTCAGATTCTGGGTCAGGTGCTGGGTCAGGTCCTGGTCAGGTGCTGGGTCAGGTGCTGGGTCAGGTGCTGGGTCAGGTTTTGGGTCAGGTGCTGGGTCAGGTGCTGGGTCAGGTGCTGGGTCAGGTGCTGGGTCAGGTGCTGGGTCAGAGGCGGGTTCTGGTGCTGTATATGTGAGTCAGGTGCTGGTGTGGGTCAGGTTCTGGGTTCTGGTGCTGGTGTGGGTACCTCTGTGGCGCCGTGCTGCTTGGTCTCCTCAGACAGCCACAGTGACAGCACCGTGGGGTCCGACTGCTTCACGCTGGGCTCATCCAGAACCAGCAGGCCCAGATTGTCCGTTTTCCCGTCTGCTCTCGGCACCTGAAACCCAAACACACACGTCAGTAAGACTTTAAAACGAGTCTGAACCAGGAAAAAAGCCCAGTTGGGTCGGCTCAGTCGGTCCCTTAATGACTGCGGTGGCTCTGGTTCTTTCGCTTTTCGTAAAAACTCAGTGTTATTGTTAATGGATACAGATACTCCTGATATAAAAGCCAACAAACCGTTTGCACTATTGTATCATATAAGAACAAATCTGTAGGATCGAGATTCAACCTGACCGGCCTCAACTCTGACAATGTTTAAATCCAGGCTGAAAACAGTTCTATTTAGACACCTGAAAGTATTTTATCTGCACTCTTCACTTTTAAATTAATTAATTAATTAATTAATTTTTTTTAAATTTGTATTATTATTATTTTTTTTAATTTATTTTTAATGATTTTATGGCCTTCTTGTGATTTTATGTGCTGTGAAGCACTTTGAATATCCTTGTGTACAAATTGTGCTCTATAAATGAAATTGCCTTGCCTTAATCATTACGGTACTGAACAAAGATGCAAACATAATTAAATGGCTCCATGTTGGAAAACAAAGTGGTTCTAAGATGAGTCTGAAGTTGGACCCGCTCTGAGCAGGAAGCAGAACCTGGGGCTGCCCATATAAGGAGCTCAGAGCAGCATCTAAGGAGGTCTGCTTGGGACCGCTCTGAGCAGGAAGCAGAACCTGGGGCCGCCCATATAAGGAGCTCAGAGCAGCATCTAAGGAGGTCTGCTTGGGACCGCTCTGAGCAGGAAGCAGAACCTGGGGCTGCCCATATAAGGAGCTCAGAGCATCTAAGGAGGTCTGCTTGGGACCGCTCTGAGCAGGAAGCAGAACCTGGGGCTGCCCATATAAGGAGCTCAGAGCATCTAAGGAGGTCTGCTTGGGACCGCTCTGAGCAGGAAGCAGAACCCCGGGCTGCCCATATAAGGAGCTCAGAGCAGCATCTAAGGAGGTCTGCTTGGGACCGCTCTGAGCAGGAAGCAGAACCTGGGGCTACCCATATAAGGAGCTCAGAGCATCTAAGGAGGTCTGCTTGGGACCGCTCTGAGCAGGAAGCAGAACCTGGGGCTGCTCATATAAGGAGCTCAGAGCATCTAAGGAGGTCTGCTTGGGACCGCTCTGAGCAGGAAGCAGAACCTGGGGCTGCCCATATAAGGAGCTCAGAGCATCTAAGGAGGTCTGCTTGGGACCGCTCTGAGCAGGAAGCAGAACCTGGGGCTGCCCATATAAGGAGCTCAGAGCATCTAAGGAGGTCTGCTTGGGACCGCTCTAACCCTAACCCTCAGCTGGGAGGACTTCACTTCTCTCACCTTCAGGAAGGCGTCGATGTCTCCCACAGCCGGGATGAAGTCGGGGATGAACGGCTTCAGGTGGTGCTCCAGCTCGATGGTCTGAGGGGTGTAGCTGCAAGGAGAGGGTGGAGAAAACAGGTGGAGAGGATGGAGAGAACAGAGAGGAGTCAGAGGTGTGGGACACAGCTGGGTGTTAACAGCTTTGTTTACGGGTCACCTTCAGGATCAGGTGAGACTTAGAGAGACTGTGTTACAGCTCAGACTGAACAAACACTGAACCTTTGCTTTGCTGTTGTAGAGAGAATGTGTTGGGTTTGGGGTCTCTGTTGGGTTTGGGGTCTCTGAGGAAGGGAATGTGTTGGGTTTGGGGTCTCTGTTGGGTTTGGGGTCTCTGAGGAAGAGAATGCGTTGGGTTTGGGTCTCTGAGGAAGAGAATGTGTTGGGTTTGGGGTCTCTGAGGAAGGGAATGTGTTGGGTTTGGGGTCTCTGAGGAAGGGAATGCGTTGGGTTTGGGGTCTCTGAGGAAGGGAATGTGTTGGGTTTGGGGTCTCTGAGGAAGGGAATGTGTTGGGTTTGGGTCTCTGAGGAAGAGAATGTGTTGGGTTTGGGGTCTCTGAGGAAGGGAATGTGTTGGGTTTGGGGTCTCTGAGGAAGGGAATGCGTTGGGTTTGGGGTCTCTGAGGAAGCGAATGTGTTGGGTTTGGGGTCTCTGAGGAAGCGAATGTGTTGGGTTTGGGGTCTCTGAGGAAGCGAATGTGTTGGGTTTGGGGTCTCTGAGGAAGTGAATGCGTTGGGTTTGGGGTCTCTGTTGGGTTTGGGGTCTCTGAGGAAGGGAATGTGTTGGGTTTGGGGTCTCTGAGGAAGGGAATGTGTTGGGTTTGGGGTCGCTGAGGAAGGGAATGCGTTGGGTTTGGGGTCGCTGAGGAAGGGAATGTGTTGGGTTTGGGGTCTCTGAGGAAGTGAATGTGTTGGGTTTGGGGTCTCTGAGGAAGGGAATGCGTTGGGTTTGGGGTCTCTGTTGGGTTTGGGGTCTCTGAGGAAGGGAATGTGTTGGGTTTGGGGTCTCTGTTGGGTTTGGGGTCTCTGAGGAAGGGAATGTGTTGGGTTTGGGGTCTCTGAGGAAGTGAATGTGTTGGGTTTGGGGTCTCTGAGGAAGGGAATGCGTTGGGTTTGGGGTCTCTGAGGAAGGGAATGTGTTGGGTTTGGGGTCTCTGAGGAAGAGAATGTGTTGGGTTTGGGGTCTCTGTTGGGTTTGAGGTCTCTGAGGAAGAGAATGTGTTGGGTTTGGGGTCTCTGAGGAAGAGAATGTGTTGGGTTTGGGGTCTCTGTTGGGTTTGAGGTCTCTGAGGAAGAGAATGTGTTGGGTTTGGGGTCTCTGAGGAAGGGAATGTGTTGGGTTTGGGTCTCTGAGGAAGGGAATGTGTTGGGTTTGGGGTCTCTGAGGAAGGGAATGCGTTGGGTTTGGGGTCTCTGAGGAAGCGAATGTGTTGGGTTTGGGGTCTCTGAGGAAGCGAATGTGTTGGGTTTGGGGTCTCTGAGGAAGGGAATGTGTTGGGTTTGGGTCTCTGAGGAAGGGAATGTGTTGGGTTTGGGGTCTCTGAGGAAGGGAATGCGTTGGGTTTGGGGTCTCTGAGGAAGCGAATGTGTTGGGTTTGGGGTCTCTGAGGAAGCGAATGTGTTGGGTTTGGGGTCTCTGAGGAAGCGAATGTGTTGGGTTTGGGGTCTCTGAGGAAGTGAATGCGTTGGGTTTGGGGTCTCTGTTGGGTTTGGGGTCTCTGAGGAAGGGAATGTGTTGGGTTTGGGGTCTCTGAGGAAGAGAATGTGTTGGGTTTGGGGTCGCTGAGGAAGGGAATGCGTTGGGTTTGGGGTCGCTGAGGAAGGGAATGTGTTGGGTTTGGGGTCTCTGAGGAAGTGAATGTGTTGGGTTTGGGGTCTCTGAGGAAGGGAATGCGTTGGGTTTGGGGTCTCTGTTGGGTTTGGGGTCTCTGAGGAAGGGAATGTGTTGGGTTTGGGGTCTCTGTTGGGTTTGGGGTCTCTGAGGAAGGGAATGTGTTGGGTTTGGGGTCTCTGAGGAAGTGAATGTGTTGGGTTTGGGGTCTCTGAGGAAGGGAATGCGTTGGGTTTGGGGTCTCTGAGGAAGGGAATGTGTTGGGTTTGGGGTCTCTGAGGAAGAGAATGTGTTGGGTTTGGGGTCTCTGTTGGGTTTGAGGTCTCTGAGGAAGAGAATGTGTTGGGTTTGGGGTCTCTGAGGAAGAGAATGTGTTGGGTTTGGGGTCTCTGAGGAAGGGAATGCGTTGGGTTTGGGGTCTCTGTTGGGTTTGAGGTCTCTGAGGAAGAGAATGTGTTGGGTTTGGGTCTCTGTTGGGTTTGAGGTCTCTGAGGAAGAGAATGTGTTGGGTTTGGGGTCTCTGTTGGGTTTGAGGTCTCTGAGGAAGAGAATGTGTTGGGTTTGGGGTCTCTGTTGGGTTTGAGGTCTCTGAGGAAGAGAATGTGTTGGGTTTGGGGTCTCTGTTGGGTTTGAGGTCTCTGAGGAAGAGAATGTGTTGGGTTTGGGGTCTCTGAGGAAGAGAATGTGTTGGGTTTGAGGTCTCTGAGGAAGGGAATGTGTTGGGTTTGGGGTCTCTGAGGAAGGGAATGTGTTGGGTTTGGGGTCTCTGAGGAAGGGAATGTGTTGGGTTTGGGGTCTCTGTTGGGTTTGGGGTCTCTGAGGAAGAGAATGTGTTGGGTTTGGGGTCTCTGAGGAAGAGAATGTGTTGGGTTTGGGGTCTCTGAGGAAGAGAATGTGTTGGGTTTGGGGTCTCTGAGGAAGGGAATGTGTTGGGTTTGGGGTCTCTGTTGGGTTTGGGGTCTCTGAGGAAGAGAATGTGTTGGGTTTGGGGTCTCTGAGGAAGAGAATGTGTTGGGTTTGGGGTCTCTGAGGAAGGGAATGTGTTGGGTTTGGGGTCTCTGAGGAAGGGAATGTGTTGGGTTTGGGGTCTCTGAGGAAGCGAATGTGTTGGGTTTGGGGTCTCTGAGGAAGAGAATGTGTTGGGTTTGGGGTCTCTGAGGAAGAGAATGCGTTGGGTTTGGGGTCTCTGAGGAAGAGAATGTGTTGGGTTTGGGGTCTCTGTTGGGTTTGGGGTCTCTGAGGAAGCGAATGTGTTGGGTTTGGGGTCTCTGAGGAAGGGAATGTGTTGGGTTTGGGGTCTCTGTTGGGTTTGGGGTCTCTGAGGAAGAGAATGTGTTGGGTTTCGGGTCTCTGAGGAAGAGAATGTGCTGGGTTTGGGGTCTCTGAGGAAGCGAATGTGTTGGGTTTCGGGTCTCTGAGGAAGGGAATGTGTTGGGTTTGGGGTCTCTGAGGAAGAGAATGTGTTGGGTTTGGGGTCTCTGAGGAAGAGAATGTGTTGGGTTTGGGGTCTCTGAGGAAGAGAATGTGTTGGGTTTTGGGTCTCTGAGGAAGAGAATGCGTTGGGTTTGGGGTCTCTGAGGAAGGGAATGTGTTGGGTTTGGGGTCTCTGAGGAAGGGAATGTGTTGGGTTTGGGGTCTCTGAGGAAGAGAATGCGTTGGGTTTGGGGTCTCTGTTGGGTTTGGGGTCTCTGAGGAAGGGAATGTGTTGGGTTTGGGGTCTCTGAGGAAGAGAATGCGTTGGGTTTGGGGTCTCTGAGGAAGAGAATGTGTTGGGTTTGGGGTCTCTGAGGAAGAGAATGTGTTGGGTTTGGGGTCTCTGAGGAAGAGAATGTGTTGGGTTTGGGGTCTCTGAGGAAGAGAATGTGTTGGGTTTGGGGTCTCTGAGGAGGAGAATGTGTTGGGTTTGGGGTCTCTGAGGAAGAGAATGTGTTGGGTTTGGGGTCTCTGAGGAAGAGAATGTGTTGGGTTAGGGGTCTCTGTTGGGTTTGGGGTCTCTGAGGAAGAGAATGTGTTGGGTTAGGGGTCTCTGAGGAAGAGAATGCGTTGGGTTTGGGGTCTCTGTTGGGTTTGGGGTCTCTGTTGGGTTTGGGGTCTCTGAGGAAGAGAATGTGTTGGGTTAGGGGTCTCTGTTGGGTTTGGGGTCTCTGAGGAAGAGAATGTGTTGGGTTTGGGGTCTCTGTTGGGTTTGGGGTCTCTGTTGGGTTTGGGGTCTCTGAGGAAGAGAATGTGTTGGGTTTGGGGTCTCTGTTGGGTTTGGGGTCTCTGAGGAAGAGAATGCGTTGGGTTTGGGGTCTCTGAGGAAGAGAATGTGTTGGGTTTGGGGTCTCTGTTGGGTTTGGGGTCTCTGAGGAAGAGAATGTGTTGGGTTTGGGGTCTCTGAGGAAGGGAATGTGTTGGGTTTGGGGTCTCTGAGGAAGAGAATGTGTTGGGTTTGGGGTCTCTGAGGAAGAGAATGTGTTGGGTTTGGGGTCTCTGAGGAAGGGAATGTGTTGGGTTTGGGGTCTCTGAGGAAGAGAATGTGTTGGGTTTGGGGTCTCTGTTGGGTTTGGGGTCTCTGAGGAAGAGAATGTGTTGGGTTTGGGTCTCTGTTGGGTTTGGGGTCTCTGAGGAAGAGAATGTGTTGGGTTTGGGGTCTCTGTTGGGTTTGGGGTCTCTGAGGAAGAGAATGCGTTGGGTTTGGGGTCTCTGTTGGGTTTGGGGTCTCTGAGGAAGAGAATGTGTTGGGTTAGGGGTCTCTGTTGGGTTTGGGGTCTCTGAGGAAGAGAATGTGTTGGGTTTGGGGTCTCTGTTGGGTTTGGGGTCTCTGAGGAAGAGAATGTGTTGGGTTAGGGGTCTCTGAGGAAGAGAATGCGTTGGGTTTGGGGTCTCTGTTGGGTTTGGGGTCTCTGAGGAGGAGAATATGTTGGGTTTGGGGTCTCTGTTGGGTGCATTTAATACCCACCGGGTGATGTACTGGAACAGCTCTCTGACCTCAGTGCTGACCGGCAGGTTGGCGTAGTCTGCGGGGTCGTACGCTCCCTCCGGAGCCTCGGTGGGCTCGTCGTCGTCGTCGTCGTCGTCTGTATCGTCCTCATCAGAGTCTTCCTCCTCCTCTTCCTCTTCCTCCTCCTCATTGGGACTGCCCCCCGGCTGCGCCCCCGCCGGTTCTTTAGGCCTCTGAGGCTTCGGGTCCTCGTCCAGTTCGTCGCTGCTGCTGTCGGCCGACATGAGGCTGCGAACTCTCCTATTCCTGCTCGACTCTGGCTGACAGGACGAAAAGATGGAGAGAGGGACCCGTCAAACATCTGAAACATGGCAAGCAGAGCTCCATCATGGGTCCAGTTACCCGTCAAACATCTGAAACATGGCGGGCAGAGCTCCATCATGGGTCCAGTGACCCATCAAACATCTGAAACATGGCAAGCAGAGCTCCATCATGGGTCCAGTGACCCGTCAAACATCTGAAACACGGCGAGCAGAGCTCCATGGTGGGTCCAGTGACCCTTCAAACATCTGAAACATGGCGAGCAGAGCTCCATCATGGGTCCAGTGACCCGTCAAACATCTGAAACATGGCAAGCAGAGCTCCATCGTGGGTCCAGTGACCCGTCAAACATCTGAAACATGGCGAGCAGAGCTCCATCATGGGTCCAGTGACCCATCAAACATCTGAAACATGGCGAGCAGAGCTCCATCATGGGTCCAGTGACCCGTCAAACATCTGAAACATGGCGGGCAGAGCTCAATCGTGGGTCCAGTGACCCGTCAAACATCTGAAACATGGCGAGCAGAGCTCCATCATGGGTCCAGTGACCCATCAAACATCTGAAACATGGCGAGCAGAGCTCCATCATGGTACCAGTGACCCTTCAAACATCTGAAACATGGCGTGCAGAGCTCCATCATGGGTCCAGTGACCCTTCAAACATCTGAAACGTGGCGCGCAGAGCTCCATCGTGGGTCCAGTGACCCGTCAAACATCTGAAACATGGCGAGCAGAGCTCCATCGTGGGTCCAGTGACCCTTCAAACATCTGAAACACGGCGCGCAGAGCTCCATCGTGGGTCCAGTGACCCGTCAAACATCTGAAACATGGCGAGCAGAGCTCCATCGTGGGTCCAGTGACCCTTTAAACATCTTAAACATGGCGGGCAGAGCTACATCGTGGGTCCAGTGACCCTTCAAACATCTGAAACATGGCGAGCAGAGCTCCATCATGGGTCCAGTGACCCGTCAAACATCTGAAACATGGCGAGCAGAGCTACATCGTGGGTCCAGTGACCCGTCAAACATCTGAAACATGGCGAGCAGAGCTCCATCGTGGGTCCAGCGTCTTTAAGTGACTTTAAGTCTTTAAGAAGTTACCTGATGAAGGCCGCGGGGAGTCGGGCTGTAGACGCTGGCCACCTCCTCACCGTCCACCACCTCCAGGCTCTCGTCGTACGGCTGGTTCTTCAGCAGTCGGGGCCCTTTCACCCGGTCAGCCCGCTCCATAGGACACCGGCGGACTGCCCGGTGAAAACACAGCCTTGGCCCCCACTTAACGGTTTATCTGGCCGCTCAAAAGCAGTCTGACAGGAGCTGAAGATCTCCTGAGGATATAACAGTTTTTAAACCATTTAACCGCTTTTTTCTACCCGTTTAAATCTTACCTGAACACGGATTAACGGTACAAAAGCAACCTGAGCTAGCATTAGCCACCTAGCAACTGTTAGCAGCAAGTCGGAAAATGGTCGTTGAAACCAGCAGAAACCGGAACTTTCCGGTACTGGGAAACAAAAAGCGTTAAGCGGCAGGTCGCTGTCTTTTTTATTTAATGTCTAACGCCAGTTCTGTCAGACACAAACGCGTTTTTTCTTCGTCAAAATGGTGTTTGTTGTTCTCAGAGCAGCGACCCGAACGACCGAGGAATGCACAGTAACGTAGCAACGGCGCGCGCACAGCATCATGGGTAATGTAGTCACACCAGAGAAGCCCCGGAAACCGCTTTTTAAAGAGATCATAGCAGAGCGGATTGTTGTAATGGATTAGTTACACAGACAGAATCAGACACACGCATTTTAATATAAACTTAATCAAATAAAAATAAAGGAAATAAAAGTGAATAAAATTTGATTTTTGTTAAATATTTTTAACAATATTTAACAAACAAAAAAATGTTTTCATATTTTTATAAAATATTTTATAAAAATAAAATAAAATATTAATTATTTATGATATAAACATAATCAAATAAAAATGTAAATAAAAGTGAATAGAATTTGATTTTTGTTAAATATTTTTAACAATATTTATACAAAAAAATATATAAAAATATATTTTTATAAAATATTCTATAAAAAATATATAATAAAATATTTTAGAAAATAAAATTTTTATAGTTTTTATTTTTGCTTACAAGAATGTTGAGTTTGTACAGAGGAATTATTGCAGAGTGTCAGAGGGAGGAGTTGCACAGCCTGACGGCCACAGACATGGTGGGCTGATAGCGGTGAGAAACCAGAAACCAGCCTGTTATAGAGAGGGTGTGAGGTAATGTTCCCACTGACTCAGAGCCAGAACCCAACCGAGGACCCAAAGTCCTCTCCTCTGCTCACATACTGGGTGAGAATGTCCAGTTGTGAGAGCTTCTTGGTCCTCACAGTGCCTCTTAATTCAGAACAGGTGGACAGATACTGAGATCATGTGACACTGCACACAGGTGGACCAGCTGTAACCAATTATGTGATTTCTGAAGGTAATTGGTAGCACCAGATCTTAATCAAGGGATGAAAATACATGCACACCCCACTTTTTTTATTGGAAAATATCTTTGTTTTATTTCACCTCACCAATTTGCACTATTTTTGTAAGTCTGTTACCTGAACTGAAAAAGATAATCAAGTTAAATCATAGGTTGTACTGTAGGAAAATAAGAAAAATGGCATTTAAACTGATACTTTCACATGCAAACAGAAAGGCTCAAGTCAGGATTGGAACCAGGAACCCTCTGCTGTGAGGTGACGGTGCTGACCACACCACCGTGCAGCCCATTAATACAAATTAAATTAAAAATAATTGTTCAAAGTTTCTGCACTGGACGATTTTCTGTATGCGAGACATTTTACTTTGTCATAAAGGGACCAACAGCAGCAGCAACACAACCAAGAGCAGCCCACAGCGCAGGTTGTTCCCCACATTTATGAGATGTTGACAGAGCTGTGTTCAGACCACCCGACCGGAAACAGCTCAGGAACGTACGACTTCTCACAAAAAATGTTTTGGAATTCATTTTTTTTTCTTTATTATTTTGTAAAACAACAATTTAATCAAAAATGACAAAAAACAACAACAAAAACCCCAACATGTACCAGCTGAACATTTTTTATACGCTTTTTTTTAATGAACACTTTTATGCCTTTAATGGACAGGACAGTTCTGAAGCCTTTTATAAGCCTTTCAGTTCAGGCTCTTCTTCAAGCAAACCAAACTACACCGACTCAAAACGGAAAATGACCTTCGACCTCCCTGGAACCGATTCATCCAAACTCCACACACCCAAAGACCCAGCTGGGATTGGGATTTATCTATTTTCTAGCATTTGTTTTTGTTTGAACTCTTTACTCCCAAAATAAATGTTGAGTTATCTTCAATATTTGTCTCAGGCTCTCTGTTATCCCTGCCGAACCACAGTCTTTTGAAATGAAGAGGTCTGTATCCACAGTTGTATTATATGAGATCGCTGCTTGTGCTTTTTTGTTTGTTTGTTTGTGTGTTTGTTCTCTGCTTGTCTGCTTCCTGGTGCTTCTAAGGTTGGATTCCCCACAAAAGCCGTGAATCGTCTTCAGTTTTGTTTTTACAGGTGTAGCAGCTGGTTGTCGGATTTTTCATTGTTTTTTTATGTCTGTCTCTTTATGTTTCTGTTCCTTTTTTTTTCTCTTCTTCGCTCTCCCTCTCTCTCTGTCCCCCGGTCCGTTCGGCACTATCACACTATGATATCATATTAAGTATTGTAACAAAAATAAATAAATAAAAATGAAGAGTTGGTGGGCATCAAGGGGAGCTTTACATTCATAAAGCTTCCCTTGGCATAGCAAATGTGTTTGGCAGAAAACGGTGTTCAGATTACAATTCTGCTGCCATAATGCTGGACAGGACAAGGGAAAAAAAAAAAAAAAGTCTGATTGTAATTTAGGCAATAATCCGATCCGATTCTTAGTCAGATTAAGGTTCAATAACTCAGTCTGATTGTAGTCTGATTAAAAAGTCTGATGAAAAAAAAAAAAAAAGAAATGAAGAGGTCAAAATTGAATGTTGTAGGGGAAAACACTAGTCAAAGCAAAACTAATACGGCTCCAAAATTTATATAAATGTACTTGTTCGCCTCAGTGAGAAATAACGTGCCTGTGAGCACTGGGGGCTGGGCCCCCCTGAAGACCAGATCCTAAACTCGCCCCTGCTCATATCTGCGTTTCCTGTCATTCTGCTGACGGTTCCAGCTTGACCCCACTGCTCCCCTCAGCCGGTCGTTCCGCCTGCTGCTGGTAAACATCCGGCGACTCCACCTTCACACCCATCCACTTCCGGAGCTTATCCCTCCATTTGTGACCGCGTCTGTGATCTGCCATCTCAAGCCCAGTGGAGAGGACCGCTTCACATCTCTCACATTTGTATCCGGCGTGAACTCGCTGGTGGAGTTTTAAACCGCCTTCGTTCCTGAAAGCTTTCCCACACTGACCGCAGATCCTCGGTTTCTCTCCGGCGTGAATCAATATGTGGTAATCCAGACCTCCTTTCATGGAAAAACCTTTCCCACATATATCACAGCTGAACGGTTTCTCTCCAGTGTGCGTGCGTCTGTGGGCCTGTAATGAACCTGATGAGACACACCGTTTCCCACAGTCGTCACACTTGTACGGCCTCTCTCCGGTGTGATATCTCTGATGCAGCACCAGGCTGCTCAATAGTGAGAAGGCTTTCCCGCACTCGCTGCAGCTGTACGGCTTTTCTCCGGTGTGAATGCGTTCGTGGGTCTTCAGTACACTTCGCACTTTGAACGTGGCCCCGCACTCGGTGCAGCTGTACGGTCGCGCTTCACTGTGAACTATCTGATGAGCTTTTAAACTGCTCGACGACTTAAAGCTCTTATCGCAGTGCTGACAGCTGTGATGCTGCAATCCACTCTTTTCTTTCTTCCGTTTCTGTAAAACACAAAGAGAGACGATTACCCACAGCATCTGGCTCAATAAAGGGGCAAATAGTTCATCCACATGTTTCAGTTCTGACAAACAAAAACGCCACCGAACTTTAAAATCAGTGCAGATGCAGCTGTTTGTGGAAGCTAACCCTGATGATGTTGTTCTTTTATAAAAAGTGTTAATATAGACTCATAATATATCAGCTTAAAGTGCTGAAAGGACGACGAAAAGCTATTTCACAGTCGATTTATTATAGAGCATGGATGGTTACCATTGGCCGGCACCATCCCATAAACTAAGACTTTTTATTAGGGCTGGGCGAGTCAACTTGTTAATTATTTAAATATATAAATAAATCAATATTTTATATCGCATATTTTATAATATTATATAATATTTATATAATGATATAATATTTTATCGAAATAAAATATTTTATATCGCACATTACCGCAGGTTTTAATATTTTTTTATTACTGTAAAACGCTGTCGCTCACAGGCTTTTATTTTTTTAAAGTCTGTTGCTCAGAGGCTTTTATTTTGTAAAAGTCTGTTGCTCACAGGCTTTTATTTTGTAAAAGCACGTTGCTCACAGGCTTTTATTTTGTAAAAGTCTGTTGCTCAGAGGCTTTTATTTTTTTAAAGTCTGTTGCTCACAGGCTTTTATTTTGTAAAAGTCTGTTGCTCAGAGGCTTTTATTTTTTTAAAGTCTGTTGCTCACAGGCTTTTATTATTGTAAAAGTCTGCTGCTCACAGGCTTTTATTTTGTAAAAGTCTGTTGCTCACAGGCTTTTATTCTGTAAAAGTCTGTTTCTCACAGACTTTTATTTTGTAAAAGTCTGCTGCTCACAGGCTTTTATTTTGTAAAAGTCTGCTGCTCACAGGCTTTTATTTTGTAAAAGTCTGTCGCTCACAGGCTTTTATTTTGTAGAAGTCTGTTTCTCACAGGCTTTTATTTTGTAAAAGTCTGCTGCTGTCTGCTGTGGAACAGGAAAAGAAAGTAATCGGTGGATCCACCAAACATGGAGAAGGGTACGGAACTTTTACTCGGCCATTTTCATTTTAAAGTTCTTCCAGACGGCGGAGTCGACAGAACCAAAGTCATCTGTAAACACTGCCAAGTTGAATTGTCTTCTCAGCGTAGTAGTTCCAGTCTAAAATATCACTTAAAGGCAAAACACACAACTGATAGCAGCAAGTCATTCAAGGAAACAGACAGTGGAGCGAGGCTTCTACATAAAAACTACAGAAAGATGCTGATGTTAAAAGTGTGTTTGCACAACAAATGTTATGGCACTTTCATTCATATGGCAGCACATTTAAAATAAAGCTAAATGCTAAAAGCTATACGCTACTTTTGGATTCATTTTTGGATTCTGCGTACAAATGCGATTAATCAGGGAAATCATGTGATTAATTAGATGAAACACTTTAATCGTTGCCCATAATAAACTGAAAGGATCGGATTATTGGCTAAATTACTATCAGACTGAGTTATTAAGTGCATGTAGACACGCTTTGTGCCTCTGATCCCATTCATTCACCGCCAGATATCCAAGGAAAATTACCCTGGCTCAGCTCAGTCTGATTTTAATTTAGCCAATAATCCGATCCTTTCAGCTTATCATGCTAACCTCAGGCAAAAATATCACGGTTTCACAGTATTATGATTAAAGCTCTGAAATGTGTATTCAGAATGTCTGCATTTAAAAACAAGAAAAATAAAAAACTTTTCCATTGAACAGTCTTTTATTTTTAAACAATAGAACATGCTGGTCATTAGTAAATATGTATTTAAACTAAATAATTAAAAGAATGACTGAATTCTTAAATAAAAAATAAATAAATGCAGTCTGTCCTTTAACTAAAGCTAAACCTGCAACTCAAGTCACAAGTTTATGAATTATTTTTAGTGGGAAAAATTAAATGCAGACTTAACCTGCGGCTCAAGATCAGAACAAAAATAACTGAAAAAAGTAAAAAGACTTCAGCTAACTGTCAGGAAACAATTACCCCTTTAAGAGCAGCATCATGTCCTCATTTCTCTTTAGCCCCTTTCACACTGCGACCCGCTACCTTAGTGGGTCCAAATTGCACCTTCGACCCGCGTCGAGCAATGTGAACGCTTGGCGTGTTGGTGACCCGTGTCGCCTGAAGCCGAGTTCAGGGGGCGTGGCCTAGTGGCAGAGCGTCAAACGAAACACATAAAATGCTGGGCGTGTACAATGACGTAGGCACAAGCCATGCGTCGGAGGTAGGGTTAAATACACCTCGAGGACTCGTTTTTGCAATTGTATATGCAGTTCATGGAGATGTTATTTTACGGGGTGTGGATGGTTACAACGTGGGATGCCGCCGAAGAACATATGCGGAGAATACAAGAGCACTATAGTCCCCGACATGTGGCGGTAAATAACGTCCTCTGCTCGGAGGCTGAGGAGCTCGCGGACCTCCTTGTCTCCCCAGTTGGCCATATTAAAAAATGTCTCGAACTTGTAGTAAAACAGAGTGAAAGTTGTCCTCAGCTGTCGCTGTTGTTCTGAATCAGGTGTCCATTCTGTCTTTTAAACTCCTCACACCACGCCCACGTCCGACCCGCGTCGATTGCGTTCACACCAAACTCGGCTCGGCAAAAAGACTAGGGTCCGACGCGGGTCGAAAGGCGAGTCGAGTTGACGCAGCAGCCCGGGTCGGCAGTGTGAACACAACAGCGGACACGCTAAATTCATGGATTAAACGCGGGTTATTCGGCAGTGTGAAAGGGGCTTTTTGTTTACTGAGTCTCTTTGAGCCCACCTGACTGCAGCTCCCCCATCTGTCCAGCAGGGGGAGCAGCCTCCTCAAAGCCACTTCCACTGAATGAAACAGCAGCAAATTCCCCAAAGTTCTGCGTCTCCATCAGTGAGTTCTGGGAGTTGTCGTGGTAACCGTGCTGTTTGAGTCTAGAGATGGGATTGATGGCTCTTTATGGCTCGTTCCTTTCAAAGAGCCGTTCAAAAAACTGGCTCGTTTGGCTCTTCTTTTTTTTTAAAGTATTTTAGGCTTATAATCAATTTCCGCCATGTCCGCTCGTACCCATGGTTACTCCAAAGATTTTCTTAGTCCTATTTGACCGTCTCTGGTTATTCCACAAACGCAAAGTCCTGCACACATTTGGGAATGCGGCAGAAATCATACATATTAGAAGAACTGTCATTTTAACACGCCATCTCCATTTGAAATCAAATGTAGCATGCTTGAAAACACAGTATGTAGAATCTTGGATGTTAAGTTGCAGTATTTGATACAATGAATATGGTTCGTTTGTTATTGCCATTTTATAGAATTCTGAGAAAGCCAAGTTTCCCTTGACTTCCACTGGGAGGCGCCAGTAGCCAGTAAATGGTGATGCACGCATTGTAAATAACCACTGCTCACTCAGACACTCACTGCTCATGTGAAGGGCACGTGCAAGCTGCCTGCGCCCCCCCCCCACAGTCGTAGTTGTCCTATGTGGGGGGAATTCGCATGACAAAAAAAAAAAAGAACGAGAAATAGAACGGCTCCCGCGGCTCTGGATTCTAATTGGTCCGTCCTGTTTGTAGTTTTCTGGCAAAGTTTGACTACGTGGCAAAAAAATAAATAAATAAATAAATAATTTTTTTTTTTAAACAGACGGGGGGGGGGGGGGGGGGCTACTTTCTCTGACAAGACGCGATATGAAAGATAATAAAATTTAAAAAACGCACGGCCTTCTACAGTGTAAAGTTGTGCACAAAGTTCATTACACTAATTTGAGGCCTTCTCGGATTTACCCCCATATAACCGATTCCTGTAACAGGTGCAAACAATCCCCAGCCGGCCGTTCCCATATGTTTTGGTTTTGTCCCAGGCTCGCCACATTTTGCTCTGAAATCTTTAAAACTCTTAGCACGGCTTACAACACTACTGTTCCTCCGGATCCCCTCCTGGCCCCGTTGGGTTCCCCCCTGCAGCCTGAAGTTAATCTAAAGTTATGCAAACTGTTCTTGCATTTGCCACTTTGCTGGCCGGGCGACTCGTACTTCTCAATCGGAAACACCCTCAGCCTCCGTCTCACAGCAGGTGGCTGAAAGAGGGGCTGCTGTCCATTAAAAGAAAGCTCAGATGTTCCCTCAAAGGTTCCTCAGGTCCCTTTGAAAAGACTTGGAGACCTCTCTTAAACGATAGTGAATCTTTGACATCTCTGCCTGACTGCGACGACTGAGCCCCCCATATATTTATTTATTTATATTTTATTTAATCTATATTCTTTTTTCATTGTTTTTTTTTTATTATTATTTTTTTTTATGTTTTTATTTAAATTTACTAGTTTACTTTGTCATTTTCCATATTCATGTGTTTGTATGCGTTTTGTACTGCTTATATGTTGATATTGAATTCGTAGAACTGTTCTGTTGCGTGGGGTGGGATTGTGGGAGGGATAAAAATATAAAAAAACTGGGAAAAATGATAGAATGGAAGGCTTCTCTGCTACATTTCTACCTGTGAAATTGCTTCCAATAAAGAAAGTCTATAAAAAAATAAAAACGCTCATACCGCAGGGACGATATGAGAGAAAAGTTTTGTGGTTTTGAAACCGGTAACCATGGATACCTTCAGTGCCATGTAAAGCTGGATTTATAGGCCCAGTTTCAGGCGTCGTCGTGCACCGGTCGAACAAACCAATCAGAGACCGGCTCAGTCAGGAGGTGCATCTGTACAGCAGCTGCAGGAAACTGCAGGGAAACAGCACAGGGAGCAACGTAAACTCCCAGAACTGGTGCACAGAGATGGGCAGAACTTTGGGGAAAGAGGGAGAGTTCTGTAAGAATGTGTGGAAGAAGCTACGGGACAGATACGTGAAGGCAAAGAAGAGGGCAGAGACTCCCAGTGGGGATGCCTGAAGGCAAAGAAGAGGGCAGAGACTCCCAGTGGGGACGCCTGAAGGCAAAGAAGAGGGCAGAGACTCCCAGTGGGGATGCCTGAAGGCAAAGAAGAGGGCAGAGACTCCCAGTAGGGATGCCTGAAGGCAAAGAAGAGGGCAGAGACTCCCAGTGGGGATGCTGGGGGGCTTCAGACCTTCACCTCTTTTAACTGCTCACAACACAATGGGACAGTTCACACCTTTAGAGGAACACAATGGGGGGGGGCAGAAGTGAGAATCTCTGCGTCTGCACAGTGAACTCCACCTTTGTTTGCTGATGCAGATTCAGGCAGATCAAAGACAGACGTGGGGGGGGGGGGGCAGATGAAAGACAGACGGCTCCTTCCTGCAGCGTCACACTTTACAGCCAGCAGACCTCACAGAGATGTACAAACCCCCAATTCCATTGAAGTTGGGACGGTGTTTAAAACAGCAGACAACGATTTGCAAATCTTTTTTGGCCTACATTCAGTTGAATACATTAAAAGACAAGATATTTAATGCTCAAACTGATAAACTTTGTTGTTTCCTTGCAAATATTCACTCACGTTGGATTTTGATGGCTGCAACACGTTCCAAAAGAGTTGGGACAGGGGCAACAAAAAGACTTGGAAAGTAGAGAAATGCTCCAAAAACACCTATTTGGAGCGTTGCATTGATGAACAGGTTACTTGGAAACAGGTTCGTGTCATGATTGGGTATAAAAAGGACATCCCAAAAGGCTCAGTCGTTCACAAGCAAGGATGGGGCGAGGTTCACCACTTTGTGAGCAAATAGTCCATCAGTTCCAGAACAACGTGCCTCAACGTGAAATTGCAAAGAATTTGGGGATATCATCATCTACAGTCCATAACATCGTCAACAGATTCAGAGAATCTGGGGACATCTCTGTACGTAAAACCCACATCTAATGTTCCCAAACGCCTATTGGTTGTTGTGAAAGGAAAGCTGATGTCACACAGTGGTAAAAATGCTCCTGTCCCAACTCTTTTGGAACGTGTTGCAGCCATAAAAACGTGTGAATATCTCTAAAGAAATAATAAAGTTTATCACTTTCAACATTAAGTATCTTGTCTTTTATTGTATTCATTTGACTTTAGTCAGAAAGGATTTGCAGATCAATGTCTGCTGTTTGTACATGCTACACACCGTCCCACCTGCGATGGAACTGGGCTTTGTATAGAATTTATTTATCCCACAACGGGGAAATTCACTGTGGATCTGTTTATAGCTGAACTTTATTCTCTATTTTTATTCTGTTTGCTTGTTTTTCCTTTAATTGTTTACATATATTTGATCTTTTATTCTGTACGCTGCTGCAACACAATAACTTCCCAAACTGGGATGAATAAAGTATTTATCTAAACACGGTTTATGTTGCAGAATGTTTACACTTTTATTCCTTTCCTGCTGCCCCTGTGGGCTGAATAAAGGATTCATATTCATGAGGACCGGAAGCATCAATGGAACCAGAGGGGGGGGGGGGGGGCAGACAGACCCCCACTGAGCTGCCCCCCCCCAGGCCAGCTGGTCCAGTCCAGAGTCCAGACTAAACATGGAGAAGCAGCATTTAGCTGTTATGCTGCAAACAAGTGGAACAAACTGCCAGTGGAGATTAAACTTTCACCAAATGGAGACATTTTTAAATCCAGGTTAAAGACATTTCTGTTCTCATGTGTCTATGCAGGAAATCTGCACGCTATCTTTGAACTTATCTGGACTGTTGCTGGTTTTAAATTCATTTAAATGATTTTATTTGTTTCTCTTTATATTCTTTTATGTATTTTTAATGCTTCTTGCACTCCCTGCTGCAATGCTTTTATAGGGCTCGGGCACACGCGTTGCATTCTGGGATATGGTCGCCATATTGGAGGCACAATCTCGTAAACAAACCCTGAGGCAAGACGGAGATTAAGGAAAAAAGAGTGAGAGAAAAGTGAGAGAAAAGCATGTTAAAATGGAAGAAAGGGTGTGGGATATACCAGGATACATTACAGAAGGAAGCCAGAGATCGGTACATACAGAAGATTGGCGTTATAAACGGACTGGACCCTTATGAAATACCGAGCAAGGAACGGAGTGTCGACGAAGATTTACTGCCTAAGTTCACCCTTTTGGACATAATTGCGTATATAGTATGTGGTGTCAGTGCTTATACTTTGCAACAGTTTCAATTCTAATGACACTTTACACTTTTGTCATGTTACTCTACTTGTAAATAAATAATGAAACACACACACTTGGCTGTATCTCAAAGCATATTTATTTCAGACGACTTCAACTGTGCACAACACTCCTGCTCATGGTGGTCAGAGTACAACATACAGACACAATCTTGTCAAAGAATGTTTTGTCTTCACCTTCGCATGGCAAAACTATGTTGATAGGTACTTTTGCTGACAAAAAGGTGTTTCTGACAGTTCCAATCGCCCTTTCCATGTGAATTTGGAGATGGATTTTCCTTGTATTTTCCACATTAAATTAAGATTAAGATCAGATATATTGTCATGTATACATGCATACACACGAAATGTGTCCTCCGCTTTTAACCCATTGAGACATCCCTTGCTTCCCACTGACAGTGTCCTGTTGTGAAGGCGGGGATCTTTACCTCAGCACACAAAAGTCTGTAACTTACCAGAATGAAAATGCAGAGAACACACTCTCATCCACACCGGGATTGAGTGGAAAGTTATGCTTGGTCGTCTTACAGCAGCGATCCATGCTAGTCGACGACGCTTTGTTATCTCGGACACTTGGTCTCCGTGGGTGCGCCTCCAAGCAGGAAACCGGTAAAAAGATAAACCATTTACGATCCCCCCCCCATTCCTGTCACGGCTTACGCTATTGCACCCCACGACACAGCAACGTGCGACCATAGTGGCAAAGACAATAAGTAAAATAGATAAACCAACGAAGAAAGTTCCGAGAGCAGGCGGGAGTACGTCTGCGCGCAGTGGAAAACAATGTAAACAAAACAGTTCTGAGCCTCCAGTATGGCCGCCGCTCACGTAGTGACGTCACGTGCCCGAGCCCTATTTTATGTAAAGCACTTTGAACTGTTTACAGTTTATAAACACTGTTTATAAATAAATTTGATTTGATTTGAGCACATCTGGATCTGCAGCTCACAGAGGAGACGGAACCAGGAAACACTTTGCTGTTTCTAACCAGGAAAAACACAAAAACTTTGATACTTTCTCCCACATTTAACGGAAAAGCAGAAGCAGCCTCCGCTGCTCCTCGTGTCTTCAGCCCGCTGCACACTGACCTTTTTCCCGGTGGAACCGGAGGAGGAGCCGGCTCCGCTCCTGGTGGAGGGGTCCCGCTCCTGGTCCCGCTCCTGGTCCCGGTCCCGCTCCTGGTCCTGCTGCTGCTCCTGGTCCCGGTCCCGGTCCCGCTGCTCCATCCCGGTCCTGCTCTGGTCCTGCTCCATGCAGCCCAGCAGCTCTGACTGATGAGCCGCAGCAACAAAATTTCACCTTAAACTTCCAGCTGAGCTCTGCTGCGCATGCGTGAGCGCAAAACCACACGCTGCATTCACAGTACCTCGGAAATAATTATACATTTTCTTTAAAAGCGCTTTTCTAAACACTCAAAGATACTTTACATAAAAACAACAACACAATATAAAATATTCCTCTAAAAGCACATCAGACTGAGGTTAAACATTAAAAACTATTTTAAAAAGTTGTGTTTCTGTCAGAGATTTGAAGGTGGAGTCAGTTCAGTCCTGATGTGTTCAGTTCAGTCCTGATGTGTTCAGTTCAGTCCTGATGTGTTCAGTTCAGTCCTGATGTGTTCAGTTCAGTCCTGATGTGTTCGGGGAGAGAGTTCCAGAGGGGGGGGGGGGGTGGGAGTGGGGGGGCAGAGGTGATGCTTCATGTGTTGATTCATTCAAGAAAAAATAAACATACAGCACAGAGAGTTTGTGTTTAATTTGTGTGTTTCTGATTTGGAAAGCAGGAGTTCCGTATTTCCGGTACTCCTTGAACGCAGCAGATGTGTGACCTGGAAACAGTTAAAGAGAGATTACTTCCTGCTGGTGGGAACACGTGACATCTTTTTACTCTGAAAGGCTGGATAAATAATGACTTCCTGCTGGCTGAAGTTATGGGAGGAAGAAAAGGACGTTGGATGTATAAAATAAAAAGGAAAACAGGGAAAATGAGAAGATCAGAAAGAAGAAGGAGAGAAGAGACAATTATGACAAGACTTAGAAGTGGCAAGGCAAGGCAATTTTATTTATAGAGCACAGTTCATACACAGGGCAATTCAAAGTGCTTTACAGCTACAAAAAATCACAAGAAGGCAATAAAACCATTAAAAAGGAATAAAAAATAAAATAAAGAAATTAAAAACCCATTAAAATAATCATTAATTAATTAATTAAAAAGTGTGGAGTGCAGATAAAATACTTTCAGGTGTCATATGCACAGCTAAACAGAACTGTTTCCAGCCTGGATTTAAACATTGTCAGAGTTGAGGCCTGTCTCACATCTTCTGGAAGACTGTTCCAGATTTTAGGGGCATAAAACTGAAACACAGCCTCACCTTGTTTAGTCCTGACTCTGGGCACCAGCAGGAGACCCCTCCCTGGGGCAGGAGACCCCTCCCTGAGGCAGCAGACCCCCTCCCTGGGGCAGGAGACCCCTCCCTGGGGCAGGAGACCCCTCCCTGAGGCAGCAGACCCCCTCCCTGGGGCAGGAGACCCCTCCCTGGGGCAGGAGACCCCTCCCTGAGGCAGGAGACCCCTCCCTGGGGCAGGAGACCCCTCCCTGGGGCAGGAGACCCCTCCCTGAGGCAGGAGACCCCTCCCTGAGGTTCTCAGAGCCCGAGTTGGTTCATATGGCTCTAACATGTCAGAGATGTACTTTGGCGCTTGACCGTGAAGAGACTTGTACACAAGCAGAGCTGTTTTAAAGTCTATTCTCTGAGCGACAGGAAGCCAGTGCAGAGACCTGAGCACTGGACTAATATGGTGGTATTTCCTGGTTCTAGTCAGGACTCGAGCAGCAGCGTTCTGGATGTACTGCAGCTGTCTTACAGCCCGTTTAGAGAGCCCAGTGAGCAGGCCGTTACAGTAGTCTAACCTGCTGGAGACAAACGCATGGATCAGTCTCTCTAAGTCTGCTTTAGACACTATTCCTTTGATTCTGGCAATGTTTTTTAGATGGTAAAAAGCTGCTGATGTTACAAATTTAATGTGGCTGTTAAAGTTCAGGTCTGAGTCCAATATTACCCCGAGATTTCTAACCTGATAGTTAGGTTTTAGAGAGAGAGTCTCAAGGTGACTGATAACACTTTCTCTTTGTTTCTGTGGGCCACAGACAATGATTTCAGTTTTGTCTGAGTTTAGCTGGAGGAAATTGTTTTGCATCCACACACTGATCTGTTCCATGCAGCGACACAGTGTATCTACAGGCCCGTGTTCTCCTGCCGTCAGTGACACGTAGATCTGAGTGTCATCTGCATAGTTGTGGTAGGACACATTATAGCTGCGTATTAGCTGGCCTAGTGGAAGCATGTACAGATTGAACAATACGGGTCCCAGGATTGACCCCTGGGGAACCCCACAGGTCATAGCCATTTGGTCTGAGACACAGTTACCAATTTCAACAAAATATTTCCTGTCCTCCAGTTGTCTCCAGTTGTCCAATCTCCAATTGTTTATTTATTTATTTGTTTATTTAGCAGGGACAATGCACAGCTCATTATCAGTACCAGAGTTAGCTATAAGCTAATTTTCATCTGTAGTCCCTGGGCAGGAAACAGAGGATCTCTGTCAAAAGGAAAACCTAACAAAAACAGTAACACACAATTCTACAACAATAAAACACAGCAGCATAATACAAACAGTAAAATCACAACATTAGGACACAACAACAACAACAACAACAACAGTAGGACACCATAACAACAGGACATCACAACATTAAGACAACAGTCTATGCATGATGGGTACATGCTTGGGTTGATTTCAGCCATGACTTCATCTTACATTTAAAAACAGCAAAGGTGTTCCACTGTCTTATCTGGCTCGGTACTGAGTTCCAAGACTTTGTGGCTCTAACTGAAAATACGGATGTGCCAAACTCAGTGGATCTGTGCTGTACTACACAGTCCCCTCTGTTGGACGTTCCAGAGTGGTGTAAAAAGAGAGTGGCGACACTCCCACAGACTTCTATAGAAAGAAAGGAATGCGGAAGTCACGTGGGTCACGGAGACGCCACAGTTCCAAACAACGGACGCAGCTCCGTTAACCTCAATTGCTCGTCAAGAACAATTACTGGTAAGTTAATAAAATAACAGCATTTTAAACGTTTTTTTACATTTTTAAGCATTATCTATCAGAAGTATACTCTTAGACATCGTTATTTTTACATTTGGTTATCATGAAATGTCGATGTTGATGTTAAAAATGGAATGGATTTAGGGACCTAGCTTAAAGCTTGGTAACGGAGGCTAACGTGAGGTAATTAACGTGATCATTTCACTAAAGTCCGTTAACTTTTTATTGTCAGGTGACATTGTGTAAAGTTGTTTTGATTGTTAGGTTTTAAAACATTACCAAAATACTATATATTTAATACATTTTTGGTATTTCTGACGTATTTTCTCCGGTAAATTGATTAAATTACAACATTTTTGGCATAGTGAGGCATTAGCTGACTGGTCTTTAATTAAGTAAGTTTTTTTCAGCATGACTTTGCAGCTGTGATAATAAATTTATTAATTTCTCTGTTGTTGTCAGGGAGGTCAGCAGATGTGGTGCTCGCTGCTGCCATGGATCAACCCTTAGGACTTCAGAACTTTTCTACAATGTCCAAACCCTTGAATTTGATCAAATACAGTTCATTGTTGCAGATTAATCTACCCAACAGTAGAGATAGCAGTAAAATAACTTCTTTATTAAGGCTTGTTTTACATGTTCTATGATGACATTTTATAATAAAATGTTAAATCTGTTTTGTTTATTTTTTTCACAACTGACACATTTATTTTGTCATTAATATGGTTTTAACCAGAAAAAAAGTTAAATTCATATTTTAATCCATCCATTCATTATACCCGCTGAATCCGTCGATCGGGTCGCGGGAGGGGGGGGCTCATTGTCCATCTGACACCAGAGAGAACAGACAGACTGAATGACATCTTCTACAGATAGAGTGTTTGGGACAACAGGAGTAAATCCTGGGAACAGACAGTAACATCATGCTCTGTTGAAGGATGTAGATCTGAAGGTAAGCTGGACCACTGGCATGATTCAGTATAAAGGAGGACGAGGTAGCTGCCCCCTGCTAGCATGCAGGGGTACCCTCTACGATTTAAAATGGTGATAAATGTGTCTCTGTGCTCCAAAAAAGAAAAACGTTGATTAAAATACATAGTCGGTGAAGTGATCAATGCACATTATGGGTCAATATTTACCGAAAATTGCGTCGTAAATGTTAAAGTTATCGTTTTTGTGCTCCGTCCCGCTAAAACCCGTTCAAACTGACTGACAGCGCTGTGATGTTTGGAACTCCGGAGGCTCACATGAACCACGTGACAGCCCTAGCGGCGACTTCAAAGCGTGTCGCAACTCTGTATTACTCTATAGCTCTGGGACGTTCTAGTTCTCCTTCCATTGTCTGAGTGCAGTGACACAAACTCATTCAACGGAGGAGCGGCCAAATTGTTAATTATTTTGTAAACTAAACATACATCAGCAAGAAACAAAAAGCTGTCAAAGGTCATGAGATTATGCCTTTGAATGATTTTACAGTGGTGATATTTGAATGGCTTTTTATCCAGTACTTTGAGTGTTTGTTTGTAAAGTGTTTGCAGTGGAGCAATTGTTGTTTTCCCAGTTTGTGACCAGCTTGTAAAACAGTAAGAGATGTGTGAAAAGATCATGGAGTGCATGTAAAGTTTTGCTGCATCCAGAGGGAGCTGGTTCCTAATGTACCTAAAATTCCTTAAATTGAATTTGACTGTATTACGCACCTGCTTCACGTGTTTCTTAAAGGAGAGCTGTGAGTCAACAGTTATTCCTAAATATTTAAAATTTGAAACAGTCTGGATCCTTTCTCCATTAACAATGATATCAGGCTGATTTCCGTTTTTTCTATTATAAAAGTACATACATGCTGTTTTGCTGATGTTTAGTGTCAGGCAGGACTCTGAGAGCCAATCAGAAATTTCAGCCGATGCTTCTGTTAATTTGGCTGCCACCTCACATCTGTTCTTTCCATGTGCGAGGATGACCGTGTCATCTGCGTACATTTGGGTGTCAACTTCTGGACATACAAGTGGCAGATCATTTACATATAAGCTAAATAAAAGAGGTCCTAAAATTGAGCCCTGCGGGACCCCAACAGAGCAGCCAATAAAAGATGAGGTACTATCCCCAACTCTGGTGCATTGTTTTCTTCCAGTGAGGTAGGACTCCATCCATTTCATTGTTTCCACAGACAAATTAAAATTGGACATTTTTGAGAGCAGAACACTATGATTAACAGTATCAAATGCTTTGCTCAGGTCCAAAAATACAGCACCTACAGCTCTCCCACTGTCAATATTTGTTTTGATTTTTTCAATGAGGTAGCAGGTTGCCATTTCAGTTGAATGATTTTTCCTGAACCCAAATTGCAAAGGATGAAGTGAGTCTTGTCCTGAGTTTAAAAAGGCGGTTAGTTGTTCAGCTACCACTTTTTCAGCGATCTTAGATACAACGGGCAAGATACTGGTGGGTCTATAATTTTTCACCTCAGTTGGTTCACCTGTTTTAAAAATTGGAACTACAACTGCAGACTTCCATGCATTTGGGAAGGTTGACTGTTTAAATGACATATTAACCAAACGTGCAATTGGAGTGCTGAGGGAGTGATTATTGCTTTTAATAAAAGTTGAGTCCCACTCAAACACATCTTTTGCCTTAGAAGACTTTAAAGTGCTTAGCATTTTTAAAACCTTTCCTTGAGGAACTTCAGTTATGTTAAAAACCGGTTTGGTGTGTTTCGGTGCTGAGATTTGTTTAGATCTTGCACCAAAGGCATGTGACAGATTCTGTACTGAGTCAATAAAATATTTATTAAATGTGGGGGCAATGTCATTCAAATCATTTGTAATAATTCCCTGTATTTTCAGTTCTCGTCCATGTCCTTGATTTTGCTTACTGTCAGTCTTTGTTAACTTATTAATATTCTTCCATATTAATTTGCTATTTCCTTTCCCTTCTTTAATAATAGTCATGAAGAAGTTGGCTTTTGCTCTTCTTAATTCATTAACCACTTTTGGACATAATGGATTGAATAAAAACCTATATATGATAGGAAAACATCAGTCACACATATATAAAAGTGTGGGGAAGATGAACATGTTATTTCATATTGCAGGAATTATCAGGCTCAGAGAAATAATTTTATTAGAAATCTTAGTAGGATCAAAATGAAATTGGATGTAGGAGATTTATTGCAAAAAGAATTAGGAAACAGAGGATATCAGGTTATTTTTTATTATTTAAAACAGTGTAGGTTGTATAATAGAATTTAGTTTATATAAAGTATATAAATGAGTGTATATGAGTAGGAACTATGTAAAAGTGTAGGCATATGTAGATATGTATATATATATATATATATATATATATGTATATGTGTATATACTTTTGTTGAATTCTCAGCTTAATATCGAATTGGTTAGATAAATTTGATTTCCTTATAACTTACAAACCGCGTGCTTCCTCCTTTTTAAAACGGCTTTTGAGCCAGGTCGTGTCAAGGGCCAAACTAAATCTAAACATGAGTTAGAAAACTAAGACGTGAAATAAACTAAAACAGGATGAAACACAAAAATAAAAACATGGGGATAACCCCGGGGACGTGACTCCTTTATGACAAACCGGCTGATGTAAAACCCCAATAGAATAGAAATAGAAAAATACTTTATTCATCCCCCAATGAGGGAAATTCAAATTAGTCAAGCAGCTCAAAAAATTATTAATATTTACAATGAGTGTATATTAACAACAACAATAATAACAATTCTAATAAAAATACTACTACTAACTAATAAAAATAATATTAAATGACTAAATAAATAAAAAATACTACTAACTAATACAAATAATAGAAATAGAATAGAAAAATACTTTATTCAGTATTAAAATAACAATAAAAAATGACTAAATAAATGAAAAATACTACTAACTAATAAAAATAATAATAAATGACTAAATAAATAGACCTCCCCGTGAGCTGTCACCTTATCGTGGTGGGGGGGTTTGCGTGCCCCAATGAGTCTGGGAGCTATGTTGTCTGGGGCTTTAAGCCCCTGGTAGGGTCACCCATGGCAAACAGATCCTAGATGAGGGACCAGACAAAGAACAGCTCACAAAACCCCTATGATGAATGATGTTTTTGGATACCGTGTTCCTTTGCCCGGGCGTGGGTTACCGGGGGCCCCCCCCTGGAGCCAGGCCCAGGGGTGGGGCACGCTGGCGAGCGCCTGGTGGCCGGGTCTGTGCCCGTGGGGCTCGGTCGGGCACAGCCCGAAGAAACGGCACGGGTCCCCCTTCCCACGGGCTCACCACCCGTGGGAGGGGCCATGGGGGTCGGGTGCAGTGTGAGCTGGGCGGCAGCCGAAGGCGGGGACCTTGGCGGTCTGATCCTCGGCTACTGAAGCTGGCTCTTGGGACGTGGAACGTCACCTCTCTGCTGGGGAAGGAGCCTGAGCTGGTGCGCGAGGCTGAGCGGTTCCGGCTAGATATAGTCGGACTCACCTCGACACATGGCTTGGGCTCCGGAACCAGCCTCCTCGAGAGGGGTTGGACTCTCTTCCACTCTGGAGTTGCCCGTGGTGAGAGGCGTAGAGCAGGTGTGGGCATACTTATTGCCCCCCGGCTGTGCGCCTGTACATTGGGGTTCACCCCGGTAGACGAGAGGGTAGCCTCCCTCCGCCTTAGGGTGGGGGGACGGGTCCTGACTGTTGTTTGTGCTTATGCACCGAACGGCAGTTCAGAGTACCCACCCTTTTTGGAGTCCCTGGAGGAGGCACTGGAGAGTGCTCCTCCGGGAGACTCCCTCGTCCTGCTGGGAGACTTCAATGCTCACGTGGGCAATGACAGTGAGACCTGGAGGGGCGTGATTGGGAGGAACGGCCCCCCCGATCTGAATCAGAGTGGTGTTTTGTTGTTGGACTTCTGTGCTCGTCACGGACTGTCCATAACGAACACCATGTTCAGGCATAAGGGTGTCCATATGTGCACCTGGCACCAGGACACCCTAGGCCTCAGCTCGATGATCGACTTTGTGGTTGTATCATCGGACTTGCGGCCGTATGTCCTGGACACTCGGGTGAAGAGAGGGGCGGAGCTGTCAACTGATCACCACCTGGTGGTGAGTTGGCTCCGCTGGTGGGGGAGGAAGCCGGTCAGACCTGGCAGGCCCAAACGTATTGTGAGGGTCTGTTGGGAACGGCTGGCGGAATCCCCTGTAAGGAGGAGTTTCAACTCCCACCTCCGGCAGAGCTTCAACCATGTCCCGAGGGAGGTGGGGGACATTGAGCCCGAATGGGACATGTTCCGTGCCTCCATTGTTGAGGCGGCCGACCGGAGCTGTGGCCGTAAGGTGGTTGGTGCCTGTCGTGGCGGCAATCCCCGAACCCGCTGGTGGACACCAGTGGTGAGGGAGGCCGTCAAGCTGAAGAAGGAGTCCTATCGGGCCTTTTTGGCCAGTGGGACTCTGGAAGCAGCTGATGGGTACCGACAGGCCAAGCGGAACGCAGCCTCGGCGGTTGCTGAGGCAAAAACTCGGGCTTGGGAAGAGTTCGGGGAGGCCATGGAGAACGACTTCCGGACGGCCTCGAGGAGATTCTGGTCCGCCATCCGGCGGCTCAGGGGGGGGAAGCGGTGCACCGTCAACACCGTGTATGGTGAGGGCGGGGCTCTGCTGACTTCTACAAGGGACGTCGTGAGTCGGTGGGGGGAATACTTTGAGGGCCTTCTCAATCCTACCGACACGCCTTCCGATGAGGAAGCAGAGTTGGGGGGCTCGGACGTGGGACCTCCCATCTCTGGGGCTGAGGTCGCCGAGGTGGTCAAAAAACTCCTCGGTGGCCCCAGGGGTGGATGAGGTCCGTCCTGAGTTCCTCAAGGCTCTGGATGTTGTGGGGCTGTCTTGGTTGACACGCCTCTGCAGAATCGCGTGGACATCGGGGGCAGTGCCTCTGGACTGGCAGATTGGGGTGGTGGTCCCCCTCTTTAAAAAGGGGGACCGGAGGGTGTGTTCCAACTATAGGGGGATCACACTCCTCAGCCTCCCTGGTAAGGTCTATTCGGGGGTACTGGAGAGGAGGATCCGACGGATAGTCGAATCTCGGATTCAGGAGGTGCAGTGTGGTTTTCGTCCCGGCCGTGGAACAGTGGACCAGCTCTATACCCTCCGCAGGGTCCTGGAGGGTGCATGGGAGTTCGCCCAACCGGTCTACATGTGTTTTGTGGACTTGGAGAAGGCGTTCGACCGTGTCCCTCGGGGACTCTTGTGGGGGGTGCTCCGGGAGTATGGAGTGCCGGACTCCTTGATATGGGCTGTTCGGTCCCTGTATGACCGGTGTCAGAGTTTGGTCCGCATTGCCGGCAGTAAGTCGGACATGTTTCCTGTGAGGGTTGGACTCCGTCAGGGCTGCCCTTTGTCACCGATTCTGTTCCTAATTTTTATGGACAGAATTTCTAGGCGCAGCCAGGGCGTTGAGGGGGTCCGGTTTGGCGATCTCAGAATCGGGTCTCTGCTCTTTGCGGACGATGTGGTTCTGTTGGCGTCCTCAGGCCGTGACCTTCAGCTCTCACTGGAGCGGTTCGCAGCCGAATGTGAAGCGGCTGGGATGAGAATCAGCACCTCCAAATCCGAGACCATGGTCTTCGACAGGAAAAGGGTGGAATGCCCTCTCCGGGTCGGGAATGAGATCCTTCCCCAAGTGGAGGAGTTCAAGTATCTCGGGGTCTTGTTCACGAGTGAGGGTCGAATGGAGCAGGAGATTGATAGACGGATCGGTGCGGCGTCTGCAGTGATGCGGGCTCTGCACCGGCCCGTCGTGGTGAAGAAGGAGCTGAGCCAGAAGGCGAAGCTCTCGATTTACCGGTCAATCTATGTTCCTACCCTCACCTATGGTCACGAGCTGTGGGTAGTGACCGAAAGAACGAGATCGCGAATACAAGCGGCCGAAATGAGTTTCCTCCGCAGGGTGGCTGGGCTCTCCCTTAGGGATAGGGTGAGAAGCTCGGTCATCCGGGAGAGGCTCGGAGTAGAACCGCTGCTCCTCCGCATCGAGAGGAGTCAGATGAGGTGGCTCGGGCATCTAGTGAGAATGCCTCCTGGACGCCTCCCCGGTGAGGTGTTCCGGGCCCGTCCCACTGGGAGGAGGCCCCGGGGAAGACCCAGGACACGTTGGAGAGACTATGTCTCTCGGCTGGCCTGGGAACGCCTCTGGGTCCCCCCAGAAGAGCTGGAGGAAGTGGCCGGGGACAGGGACGTCTGGGTCTCTTTGCTCAAGCTGCTGCCCCCGCGACCCGATCCCCGGACCAGCGGAAGATGATGGATGGATGGATGGATAAATAAATAGAAAATACTACTAACTAATAATAATAAAATTATTAATTCAGAACTCTGCTGCTCGAGTCCTCACTGAGACCAAAGAAGTGGAGCACATCAGTCCAGCTCTGAGGTCTTTACACCGGCTGCCTGTCCATCAGAGGATAGACTTTAAAGTTCTGATGCTGCTCTATAAAGCTCTGAATGGTCCAGGACCAGAATGCATCAGGGACCTCCTGACCCAGTATGAACCTCCCAGACCCCTCAGCTCATCTGGATCCGGTCTTCTATCAGTTCCCAGAGTCAGAACCAGACATGGAGGAGCTGCATTCAGCTTCTATGCTCCACATGTCTGGAACAAACTCCCAGAAAGCCTCAGATCAGCTGAAACACTCAGTGTGTTTAAGTCCAGGCTGAAGACACGCCCATTTTCAGCTGCGTTTGAATAAAGCTCAAAACTTAATCACATTTCAACTCCTGATTTGATCTATTGTTCTTATTTCTTTCCTTTTTGTTTAAAATTTAAATCATGAATTTTATTTCTACTGTTTTAATGTCTCTGTAAAGCATTTTGAATCACCTTGTTGTTGAATTGTGCTGTATAAATAAATTTTCCCACCCCCAGGTGTCTGCAGGTCTGAACAGTCCCCATCTCCCCTCCATCAATGCAGACTGACTGGTATGGGGTTTTAGATCTCCTGAAGTCCACCACCAGCTCTTTGGTCTTGGTGGCGTTCAGGAGCTCTACTTCTGAATGTGGCAGGACTCTGAGTTGTACCTGAAGTCCGATGTGTACAGGGTGAAAAGAAAAGGAGCCCAAACAGTACCCTGCGGAGCCCCAGAACAGCATTCCAGTGCTCCAGAAACACATTTTCCCATCCTGACATACTGTGGTATGGCAGTCAGATGGTCTGTATTCCATGATGTCAGGGAGGGGGCCACACCCATACCAAACCTCCAGACTTTGAACAACGTAGACGTTCTTCAATCAACCCGTCTCTAGTGGGTTGGGCTGATCCAAAATAGTGAAAACAAGGGGGGTGTTCTCTGAAGACACGCCATTAGCACTTGGTACTTTCCTCCTTATGAAATTAACACGAATAAATAAAAAAAAATGGACCAATCAGAACTTTGGTCGACCCAGAACATATTGACCAATAAGTCGACCAGTCCACAAGGACTTTACAGCCCTCTTTGACACAGAGTCATCATGCAACCCTAACTCAAAGGGTTAACCCTAACCCCAACTAAATGGGTTAACCCTAACCCTAACTCAAAGGGCTAACCCTAACCCCAACTCAAAGGGTTAACCCTAACTCGAAGGGCTAATCCTAACCCTAACTCAAAGAGCTAACCCTAACCCCAACTCAAAGGGTTAACCCTAACTCGAAGGGCTAACCCAAACTCAAAGGGCTAACCCTAACCCTAACTCAAAGGGCTAACCCTAACTCAAAGGGCTAACCCTAACCCCAACTCAAAGGGTTAACCCTAACTCGAAGGGCTAACCCTAACTCAAAGGGCTAACCCTAACCCCAACTCAAAGGGCTAACCCTAACCCCAACTAAATGGGTTAACCCTAACCCTAACTCAAAGGGCTAACCCTAACCCTAACCCCAACTCAAAGGGTTAACCCTAACCCCAACCCCAACTCAAAGGGCTAACCCTAACCCCAACTCAAAGGGCTAACCCTAACCCTAACTCAAAGGGCTAACCCTAACCCTAACTCAAAGGGCTAACCCTAACCCTAACCCTAACTCAAAGGGCTAACCCTAACTCAAAGGGCTAACCCTAACTCAAAGGGCTAACCCTAACACCAACTCAAAGGGTTAACCCTAACTCAAAGGGCTAACCCTAACCCCAACTCAAAGGGCTAACCCTAACCCCAACTCAAAGGGCTAATCCTAACCCTAACTCAAAAGGTTAACCCTAACTCAAAGGGCTAACCCTAACTCAAAGGGCTAACCCTAACTCAAAAGGTTAACCCTAACTCAAAGGGCTAACCCTAACTCAAAGGGCTAACCCTAACTCAAAGGGCTAACCCTAACCCTAACTATAAGGATTAACCCTAACCCTAACTCAAAGCCTTCCCCAACCCAGAGCGTCAGGCCGGATCCTGGAACCAGGAGACAACACAGCACAAACAGAGATTATGACATAAGGTGACCACATATCCAGAACACAAATGTAAACCCTGCTCAGAGCCAGGTTCAGGTCTGTTTATTCAATCCAGTGTTTGGGGAAAATCATGTCCTAGGTACTAAATGATGACTGTGGCAGGATTCAGGCGCCGTGGGAAATATCCGAAACAAAACAAAGTGACACTCAGTCAATGGGAGCTGCTTCTGGCTGAGAGGAAGCTCCTCCCACACAGAGGAGTCATTCTGCTGATGGTTCCAGCTTGACCCCACTGCTCCCTTCAGGCGGTTGTTCTGCCTGCTGAGAAACATCTGGCAACTCCACCTTGTTCACAGCCATCCACTTCTGGAGGTTATCCCTCCATTTGTGACCGCGTCTGTGATCTGCCATCTCAAGCCCAGTGGAGAGGACCGCTTCACATCTCTCACATTTGTATCCAGCGTGAACTCGCTGGTGGCGTTTCAAACGGGATTCAGTCCTAAAAGCTTCCCCACACTGGCCGCAGATCCTCGGTTTCTCTCCAGCGTGAATTAATATGTGGTCATTCAGACTTGATCTCATAGTAAAAGCTCTCCCACATATATCACAGCTGAACGGTTTCTCTCCAGTGTGCGTGCGTCTGTGGGCCTGTAATGAACTTGATGATATACACCGTTTCCCACAGTCATCACACCTGTACGGTCTCTCTCCGGTGTGATATCTCCGATGCATCACCAGGCTGCTTGATACTGAGAAGGCTTCCCCGCACTCGCTGCAGCTGTACGGCTTTTCTCCGGTGTGAATACGCTGGTGAAGCTTCAACGTTCTTTGCACTTTGAACGTGGCCCCGCACTCGGTGCAGCTGTACGGTCGCGCTTCACTGTGAACTATCTGATGAGTTTTTAAACCGCTCGACGACTTGAAGCTCTTATCGCAGTGCTGACAGCTGTGATGTTGCAATCCACTCTTTTCTTTCTTCCGTTTCTGTAAAACACAAAGAGAGACGATTAACAACAACATCTGGCTTCAACAAAGGGGCAAATAGTTCATCCACTTGTTCATTATTTAACGCCGATAAATATTTTACATCGTACATTAATGCAGGTTTTAATATTTAGTTTATTTTGTAGTGTCGCTCACAGGCTTTTATTTTGTAAAAGTCTGCTCACAGGCTTTTATTTTGTAAAAGTCTGTCGCTCACAGGCTTTTATTTTGTAAAAGTCTGCTGCTCACTGGCTTTTATTTTGTAAAAGTCTGTTGCTCACAGGCTTTTATTTTGTAGAAGTCTGTCGCTCACTGGCTTTTATTTTCTAAAAGTCTGCTGCTCGGTGGCTTTTATTTTGTAAAAGTCTGTTACTCAAAGGATTTTATTTTGTAAAAGTCTGTCGCTCACTGGCTTTTATTTTCTAAAAGTATGTTGCTCGGTGGCTTTTATTTTGTAAAAGTATGTTGCTCGGTGGCTTTTATTTTGTAAAAGTCTGTTGCTCACAGGCTTTTATTCTGTAAAAGTATGTTGCTCACTGGCTTTTATTTTGTAAAAGTCTGCTCACAGGCTTTTATTCTGTAAAAGTCTGTTGCTCACAGGCTTTTATTCTGTAAAAGTCTGTTGCTCACAGGCTTTTATTTTGTAAAAGTCTGTTGCTCAGAGGCTTTTATTTTGTAAAAGTCTGTTGCTCACAGGCTTTTATTCTGTAAAAGTATGTTACTCACAGGCTTGTATTTTGTAAAAGTCTGTTTCTCACAGGCTTTTATTTTGTAAATGTCTGTTGCTCACAGGCTTTTATTTTGTAAAAGTCTTTTGTTCACAGGCTTTTATTCTGTTAAAGTCTGTTGATCACAGGCTTTTATTCTGTAAAAGTCTGTTGCTCACAGGCTTTTATTTTGTAAAAGTCTGCTCACAGGCTTTTATTCTGTAAAAGTATGTTGCTCACTGGCTTGTATTTTGTAAAAGTATGTTGCTCACAGGCTTTTATTTTGTAAAAGTCTGCTCACAGGCTTTTTATTCTGTAAAAGTCTTTTGTTCACAGGCTTTTATTCTGTTAAAGTCTGTTGATCACAGGCTTTTATTCTGTAAAAGTCTGTTGCTCACAGGCTTTTATTTTGTAAAAGTCTGCTCACAGGCTTTTATTCTGTAAAAGTCTGTTGCTCACAGGCTTTTATTCTGTAAAAGTCTGTTGCTCACAGGCTTTTATTTCGTAAATGTCTGTCGCTCACTGGCTTTTATTTTGTAAAAGTCTGCTGCTCACAGGCTTTTATTTTGTAAAAGTCTGCTGCTCACAGGCTTTTATTTTGTAAAAGTCTGCTGCTCACTGGCTTTTATTTTGTAAAAGTCTGCTGCTCACTGGCTTTTATTTTGTAAAAGTCTGTCGCTCACTGGCTTTTATTCTGTAAAAGTCTGTTGCTCACAGGCTTTTATTTTGTAAAAGTCTGCTGCTCACAGGCTTTTATTTTGTAAAAGTCTGCTGCTCACTGGCTTTTATTTTGTAAAAGTCTGTCGCTCACTGGCTTTTATTTTCTTAAAGTATGTTGCTCGGTGGCTTTTATTTTGTAAAAGTATGTTGCTCGGTGGCTTTTATTTTGTAAAAGTCTGTTGCTCACGGGCTTTTATTCTGTAAAAGTATGTTGCTCACTGGCTTTTATTTTGTAAAAGTCTGCTCACAGGCTTTTATTCTGTAAAAGTCTGTTGCTCACAGGCTTTTATTCTGTAAAAGTCTGTTGCTCACAGGCTTTTATTCTGTAAAAGTCTGTTGCTCACAGGCTTTTATTCTGTAAAAGTCTGTTTCTCACAGGCTTTTATTTTGTAAATGTCTGTTGCTCACAGGCTTTTATTTAGTAAAAGTCTTTTGTTCACAGGCTTTTATTCTGTTAAAGTCTGTTGATCACAGGCTTTTATTCTGTAAAAGTCTGTTGCTCACAGGCTTTTATTTTGTAAAAGTCTGCTCACAGGCTTTTATTCTGTAAAAGTCTGTTGCTCACTGGCTTGTATTTTGTAAAAGTATGTTGCTCACAGGCTTTTATTTTGTAAAAGTCTGCTCACAGGCTTTTTATTCTGTAAAAGTCTGCTGCTCACAGGCTTTTATTCTGTAAAAGTATGTTGCTCACTGGCTTGTATTTTGTAAAAGTCTGTTGCTCACAGGCTTTTATTTTGTAAAAGTCTTTTGTTCACAGGCTTTTATTCTGTAAAAGTCTGTTGATCACAGGCTTTTATTCTGTAAAAGTCTGTTGCTCACAGGCTTTTATTTTGTAAAAGTCTGCTCACAGGCTTTTATTCTGTAAAAGTCTGTTGCTCACAGGCTTTTATTCTGTAAAAGTCTGTTGCTCACAGGCTTTTATTTCGTAAATGTCTGTCGCTCACAGGCTTTTATTTTGTAAAAGTCTGCTGCTCACAGGCTTTTATTTTGTAAAAGTCTGCTGCTCACTGGCTTTTATTTTGTAAAAGTCTGCTGCTCACTGGCTTTTATTTTGTAAAAGTCTGTCGCTCACTGGCTTTTATTCTGTAAAAGTCTGTTGCTCACAGGCTTTTATTTTGTAAAAGTCTGCTGCTCACAGGCTTTTATTTTGTAAAAGTCTGCTGCTCACTGGCTTTTATTTTGTAAAAGTCTGCTGCTCACTGGCTTTTATTTTCTAAAAGTCTGTTGCTCGGTGGCTTTTATTTTGTAAAAGTCTGTTGCTTACAGGCTTTTATTTTGTAAAAGTCTGTTACTCAAAGGCTTTTATTTTGTAAAAGTCTTTCGCTCACTGGCTTTTATTCTGTAAAAGTCTGTTGCTCACAGGCTTTTATTCTGTAAAAGTCTGTTGCTCACAGGCTTTTATTTTGTAAAATTCTTTTGTTCACAGGCTTTTATTCTGTAAAAGTCTGTTCCTTACAAGCTTTTATTTCGTAAATGTCTGTCACTCACAGGCTTTTATTTTGTAAAAGTGTTTCTCATAGGCTTTTATTTTGTAAAAGTCTGTTTCTCATAGGCTTTTATTTTGTAAAAGTCTGTTTCTCACAGGCTTTTATTTTGTAAAAGTGTTTCTCACAGACTTTTATTTTGTAAAAGTCTGCTGCTCACAGGCTTTTATTCTGTAAATGTCTGCTGCTCACAGGCTTTTATTTTGTAAAAGTCTGTTTCTCACAGGCTTTTATTTTGTAAAAGTCTGTTACTCACAGGCTTTTATTTTGTAAAAGTCTGTTACTCACAGGCTTTTATTTTTTAAAAGTCTGTTGCTCACAGGCTTTTATTTTGTAAATGTCTGTTGTTCACTGGCTTTTATTTTCTAAAAGTCTGTTGCTCGGTGGCTTTTATTTTGTAAAAGTCTGTTGCTCACTGGCTTTTATTTTCTAAAAGTCTGTTTCTCACAGGCTTTTATTTTGTAAAAGTGTTTCTCACAGGCTTTTATTCTGTAAAAGTCTGTTACTCACAGGCTTTTATTCTGTAAAAGTCTGTTACTCACAGGCTTTTATTTTTTAAAAGTCTGTTGCTCACTGGCTTTTATTTTCTAAAAGTCTGTTGCTCGGTGGCTTTTATTTTGTAAAAGTCTGTTGCTTACAGGCTTTTATTTTGTAAAAGTCTGTTACTCACAGGCTTTTATTTTTTAAAAGTCTGTTGCTCACAGGCTTTTATTTTGTAAATGTCTGTTGTTCACTGGCTTTTATTTTCTAAAAGTCTGTTGCTCGGTGGCTTTTATTTTGTAAAAGTCTGTTGCTCACAGGCTTTTATTCTGTAAAAGTCTGTTACTCACAGGCTTTTATTTTTTAAAAGTCTGTTGCTCACTGGCTTTTATTTTCTAAAAGTCTGTTGCTCGGTGGCTTTTATTTTGTAAAAGTCTGTTGCTTACAGGCTTTTATTTTGTAAAAGTCTGTTGCTCACAGGCTTTTATTTTGTAAAAGTGTTTCTCACAGGCTTTTATTCTGTAAAAGTCTGCTGCTCACAGGCTTTTATTTTGTAAAAGTCTGCTGCTGTCTGCTGTGGAACAGGAAAAGAAAGTAATCGGCGGATCCACCAAACATGGAGAAGGGTACGGAACTTTTACTCGGCCATTTTCATGTTAAAGTTCTTCCAGACGGCGGAGTCGACAGAACCAAAGTCATCTGTAAACACTGCCAAGTTGAATTGTCTTCTCAGCGTAGTAGTTCCAGTCTAAAATATCACTTAAAGGCAAAACACACAACTGATAGCAGCAAGTCATTCAAGGAAACAGACAGTGGAGCGAGGCTTCTACATAAAAACTACAGAAAGATGCTGATGTTAAAAGTGTGTTTGCACAACAAATGTTATGGCACTTTCATTCATATGGCAGCACATTTAAAATAAAGCTAAATGCTAAAAGCTATACGCTACTTTTGGATTCATTTTTGGATTCTGCGTACAAATGCGATTAATCGTGATTAATCAGGGAAATCATGTGATTAATTAGATTAAACATGTTAATCGTTGCTCACAGGCTTTTATTTTGTAAAAGTCTGCTCACAGGCTTTTATTTTGTAAAAGTCTGTTGCTCACAGGCTTTTATTTTGTAAAAGTGTTTCTCACAGGCTTTTATTCTGTAAAGGTCTGCTCACAGGCTTTTATTTTGTAAAAGTCTGTCGCTCACAGGCTTTTATTTTGTAAAAGTCTATTGCTCACAGGCTTTTATTTTGTAAAAGTCTGCTGCTCACAGGCTTTTATTTTGTAAAAGTCTATTGCTCACAGGCTTTTATTTTGTAAAAGTCTATTGCTCACTGGCTTTTATTCTGTAAAAGTTTGCTGCTCACAGGCTTTTATTTTGTAAAAGTCTGTTGCTCACAGGCTTTTATTTTGTAAAAGTCTATTGTTCACAGGCTTTTATTTTGTAAAAGTCTGCTGCTCACAGGCAGCAGCGCGTTGTCGTGCACCAGCCGAACGAACCGGACGGACCAATCAGAGACCGGCTCAGTCAGGGAGTGCGTCTGTACAGCAACTGCAGGAAACAGCAGTGAAACAGCACAGGGAGCAACGTAAACTCCCAGAACTGATGCACAGAGATGGGCAGAACTCTGGGGAAAGAGGGAGAGTTCTGTGAGAATGTGTGGAAGAAGCTACGGGACAGATGCCTGAAGGCAAAGAAGTACTAAAAAGTAAAAAAGAGAAAAAGCGAGTATTAAAAAGTAAAAAAAGAAAGAAAGCGAGTACTAAAAAGTAAAAAAGAAAAAGCGAGTACTAAAAAGTAAAAAACGAAAGAAAGCGAGTACTAAAAAGTAAAAAAAGAAAGAAAGCGAGTACTAAAAAGTGAAAGAAAGAAAGCGAGTACTAAAAAGTGAAAGAAAGAAAGCGAGTACTAAAAAGTAAAAAGAAAAAGCGAGTACTAAAAAGTAAAAAAAGAAAGAAAGCGAGTACTAAAAAGTAAAAAAAGAAAGAAAGCGAGTACTAAAAAGTAAAAAAAGAAAAAGCGAGTACTAAAAAGTAAAAAAAGAAAGAAAGCGAGTACTAAAAAGTGAAAGAAAGAAGGCGAGTACTAAAAAGTAAAAAGAAAAAGCGAGTACTAAAAAGTAAAAAAAGAAAGAAAGCGAGTACTAAAAAGTAAAAAAAGAAAGAAAGCGAGTACTAAAAAGTAAAAAAAGAAAAAGCGAGTACTAAAAAGTAAAAAAAGAAAGAAAGCGAGTACTAAAAAGTAAAAAAAGAAAAAGCGAGTACTAAAAAGTAAAAAAGAAAAAGCGAGTACTAAAAAGTAAAAAACGAAAGAAAGCGAGTACTAAAAAGTAAAAAAAGAAAGAAAGCGAGTACTAAAAAGTGAAAGAAAGAAAGCGAGTACTAAAAAGTAAAAAGAAAAAGCGAGTACTAAAAAGTGAAAAAAGAAAGAAAGCGAGTACTAAAAAGTAAAAAAAAGAAAGAAAGCGAGTACTAAAAAGTGAAAAAAGAAAGCGAGTACTAAAAAGTGAAAAAAGAAAGCGAGTACTAAAAAGTGAAAAAAGAAAGAAAGCGAGTACTAAAAAGTGAAAAAAGAAAGCGAGTACTAAAAAGTGAAAAAAGAAAGAAAGCGAGTACTAAAAAGTAAAAAAAGAAAAAGCGAGTACTAAAAAGTGAAAAAAGAAAGAAAGCGAGTACTAAAAAGTAAAAAAAGAAAAAGCGAGTACTAAAAAGTAAAAAAGAAAAAGCGAGTACTAAAAAGTAAAAAGAAAAAGCGAGTACTAAAAAGTAAAAAGAAAAAGCGAGTACTAAAAAGTAAAAAAATAATTAAAAAAAGATTTATTTAGCTGAAGTTAAATAAATCTTTTAGCAGCAAAGGAACATAATGTATGAGGAGTAACATACACATGTTATTCTTGTCCGGTGGAGATGCATACCCAGATAGCATGCGAATGTGGGCCACTTGAGGCAACGATCCGGCACTGTAGGCGTTCTTCTGGCCCGGACAAAACAGATGTGAGCCTAAAGTGGCCCATGTAGTAAATGCTACATTTGGGCCAAATATTACAAAACGGATACGGCCCAGCTTTGGCTGATATATGGCAAGTTAGCAACGACTAATCCGGGTGTGAGCCTAAAGTGGCCCACAAATGAAGAAACATACTTGGCCCACCTTTGTTGAAACATATTTGGGCCAGTTTTGGCCAAAACATGGCAAATAAGAAAAGAGTAATCCGGATTTGAGCCTAAAGTGGTCCACATATAAACTTGGCCCACCTTTGTTGAAACTATGGGTAAAAGTGGGTTTACTGTGAGCTGGGCAAACCCACTCTTATTCCACAAAAAAAACTGCAAGTTTTACCTGAAGAGAAGTTAGACTGTTTTTTTTTTCACTACCACGCCCCCTCGGTGTGATTTGTTCCAAATTTGCGGGGGCGTTTGGAACACGACCGTTAACATTTGAATCGGTCAACGCCACTCTGATTGGCTGAGGCAGCACTTCATCGTGACCCAGCTACCTTGCAGAAGAAACTGGCCGCATTCAGCCTGCTGGGATCCACAGAAAAGTTGGAGGTAAGTTCGGCTCAGCTTATTTAATTTTATGTGTGAGATGTGTTATCTTTGTTTCTCTTAAACTATACAAACCTGCTGTGTCTACAAGTAGAATTGTACCTCTTCAGATAGGGTTAGCTGAAATTGGCTATAGTTGAAATGTAATTACTTTTCAAAACGACCAGTACTGTAAGCTTGATGCTGTGACCAAAATACAGCCACGAGTGAGGTTGATGCCATTTTTCAAAAAGAAACACTGCTTGTTCTATTGTCATTAGTATGAGTCTGAAGTTGTTCCCAGACCGCTGGGACTGGAGGGTTTGCTTTCTTTTGTTTTTGCGACCGAGGACTTTCCTTGTGTTAGCTTAGCATGCTATGTTATTGATGCACGTGTACCGGAACTTTTTTTCTGTTCGGTTATGATTAAGCAATATCGAAACCTTATCAAAAAACAATCCAATTGAACTGTAACTGTACAGAGATGTTGAGGACTGTTCTAAAGTAAAGGGTGTATGGTTTGTACATCTGTGGGTAACAAAACTCCTCATGCACAGCAAAAATGAAGCTCAGTTGGGACACCTCGGGTGAAAAATAAAGAAACCACAGTACACTGATTTCACTTACTGAAATTGATTATTTAGTCTAAACATTTTCTCTAAAACTGTGGTACTAATACTGCCTTTTTTTCTCTTTTTTTCCCCTGAGATTACAGCTTTGAGTGTCATCGGTGGGGTCGACATTAAAGATGCGGTCTGGAGAATCATGAGATACTGCTGGCCAAGCAGCTCAACTGGCGGGGCGTAAATGGAAAAACGGCTTTCCACAGCCTCCAAATAAAAGATGTCATTACTGGTAAGTGTTAATTGTGTTATATTGCATTGTGATGCGTTTTATGAATGGGTTAGGGTTTTCCTTTTCTTTCATGATTCTGAGTAGTTGCTAGGGGTGCTGAAATTAATCATAATCGCTTTATCAATATGTGGATGATTATGCATCAGTGTGGTAGCAGACAATATTCTATTCTGTTGCAATATAATGGCATTGATTGTTGATTAATCAATCAGTTCATCAGGTGAAGGGCAGGTTTCCTCCAATTTTATTAATGGGCTGGTCATGGGCATGGCTAAACTGTTTTCAAACTACACTCATCATTGCTGCCCAGCTATGGGCAGGATATAGCATGCCATGCATTTCTCACCATTGTGTGTAATCTGTCTAAAACTTTACTGTTTTCTCATTTTTTAGGAACGGTCAGAAACAACCAACTAACGGCCACTGATCAGGAGGTGGAGGCCTACTTAAAAAGGTGGCTTCATCTCGCCGGAGACCGGGATGGTGGGAGGAGAGAAGGCGTTCCTCACAGCACGCACGTAAGTCGGCTACGATACCTATTTTGCAATATGTGATGCTGTTCGGCAGCAGAAATCAAGATGAAGCTGCCAGCATGTGTGCGGGGTGCATGCAGCTCCTGAGTTTAATTTCAATATCTTCCAAAATATCAAAAGAAAAAAATCACCTTTAACATAAACATGAGTTATTACTGTAACTTAAATGTTGAGGTTAAATGTGAAGTTTGTCTGAGTGTTTGAAGCTGCTTTACTCCAGTTCACATTGCCTGTTACCCAACTTTCACTGTCTGAACAGAATGAGGTAGAGCAAGCAGATATTGGGTTTAGCTTCAGATTAATTGTAATTAAAAACAGACTAGGTTTTAAAGTTTTGTAAGGCATCAACACAATATTATAATAACTTTATATCATTTCACACAGCCTTTTTTGTTTATCCTGATGAGGTTCTGTGTTTTGCACTTCACTGCCACCTTATACTGAATATACTTTACTGAATCAACTAAATTTGTTCTTTTGTGTATTTCTTAAAGGGACGGAGGACGGATTTGGATTTTTGTAGGTCGCCAACTCTTTTTTCTTTTTTTTTTGCCATTATGTTTTAAAATAAAAAAATCACACCCACTTCTCGTGTTTGGTCATTTCTTCAGTTTCCTCATCTTGGACCCCAAGATGAGTCCCACTGCATGCCACCATTCAAACGGTATCTGGGGTTACCATAATGGCATGTAGCCACAAATTGAGACCATTCTGTGTTTTCATATTTGACATACCATTTTATTATGGTTGTGACTCCCCAAGTGTGCAGGTTAGTCAAGGTTATAGTGTGTAAACCAGTTCTGGCCAGAATTAAAGTGTGCAGTGGCCCACATCCGGTTGAGTGCTGGTTTATTTTGGCTGACATCTGGCATCGTGATGGCTTGGTTGTGGCCCACTTCTGGCAAACGTGAGCGGACCGCCCAAGTGCCATCATTCCATGCTGTATGTGGGCCGGATGAACATGTCAGGTGTGGGCCGGATACGGGCCAAAAGAGTTTTGCTATCTGGGTACCTTGTCCACACGTAGCCGGGTATTTTTAAAACCGAATATTCCCCCCCTCCGTTTATAAAATAATCTGTATCCACATTACCTCGTTTTCGAAAAAAACTCCTTCCACACATAACCGAACATCTGCGTTTTCACCTGTCTTGACAACCCAGATGCATTTGCTGTTTTGCGCAATCTGCCGTCGTCAGCTAAATAATAAAGTGTGCACGCCACTTTTTTGAGCACACTGACAGTGGACTGCCCCTCGATATGAGGACGTAATAATTCCGACAGCAAGAGGACTGAGGACCGGGACATGTGGAAATTGTCACGCCATTCCTCTGGGAGTACGACTTGGGCGTTTAAAATCAAGGCAGTAAACAGCGCCTGCACAATAATAACCACCACAGTTCTCAAGGCATCCATGCTTCTTCAGTAAACAAAGGTCGCACTTTAGACTTTAAAGCAGATTTGTTGTTGTTTTGGCGCATATTGTGACGTTCGAAAACGCAAAACTCCGGTTATCTCTGTCTACACGCAGCTGCATAAACGGAGTTTTCAAAAATCTTCACTTTGCCCGGAGTTTTTAAAAACATTCGTTTACGATGCGTTTTCATGTGGATGACAGGTCCAAACGTAGAAAAATATATTCGTTTTAGCAGATACCCGGCTACGTGTGGACGGGGCCGCAGATGTACTGTTGGTGTGAGATTACATTAACAGCTCCTTGTGCATATGAACCTGTTTCAGGGGTTTTCTCCAATAATCTTTTTTTAACATTTTACATAATTACTTTGATTTCTGTAAGAAACAGGGTGAAATGATCACATGGTTCTGTCGGAGAAGTGAGTTTTTTGTTTTTTCGTTATGTTTCTTATCTCATATGAACTAATGTGTCATAATTAGCTGGATGTTAAAAAAAGAAAAAGAAGAGTAGGCGCACTCTCTGTGTCTTATTCAGCTGAATGTGTGCATGTGACCTTTCCCACTTGTGGCTGTCTTGTCTCTTAGACCACGGGATGGGACTTTGGTAAAAAGCTGCTGGACGTGTGCATGCAGCCCACAGTCATGCACAAACTGCTCTGGGATGTGGAAGCTGATAAACACATACGATGCAGAGAAGAGACAGCTGAAGTGTAGAGGAAACATGCTTTAGGAAGTCCTTTATTGTTCAACTGATTGATTGTTTCTTTCTCTGCAGCCTTACTCCCACCCCCCCTAACATGAGCCACAGACCATTCATGCTCGGTGCTCATGAAGTAAAACAACGGAGCATTCTCTTGACTTGAAACTCTGTTCACAGCCTCACTATATGAATCGACCCCAAACTCAGAAGAGGTTTCCCCAGACTTTTTACCAGATCAGTAACACAGCGTCACATTACTGGTAGAAAATCTCTGAAGTTGGCAAATGTTGGCAAATGATACCCTAAAAAAACCTTTTTCTATTCTGAAATGAACCATTCATTCATTTATACACTCATCATTTAGTTATTGCCCCAACAGCCGTAGCTGCAGCCCCCTCCTGATCAACTAACTTGATTAGTTAGTTGATCAGAGGAGAGTGGTGCATATTGACTACTCACAGGATATCCTTATTACCCTCGGGTCCTTTTTTTTCTTTCTATTCTGAAAATAACCAACTTTTATTATATATTTGCCCTACAGGGGAGAGGATCAGCGACGTTTAAGAACACTCAACTGTTGTTCTTAAACCCATCCACCCTTCTATCATCTCATTGGTTCTCAAAGTCACGGGCTTTACATGACCTAATCACTTTATTAAATTATATGAGGGTCTGCAAAGCTGCCAAACAGCTATTTTTTCGTAACTCGTAGGATAATCAAAATGTTGTCCGCTTTGCTCCTAAAACTTAAACTTTCCCCATTCTGTAATTAAACAATCTTTCATTTATACACTCAACAAATATTTAGACTTAATCCATAACTCCGCCCCTAACACCACTCCCCCTCCCCCTTTAGCCCCTCCCCCACCCCCCCACCCCCTACCTCATGACCAGGGGTCAACTAGAGTTCACCTCGTGACCAGGGGTCAACTAGAGTTCATCTGTCACATCCAATTAACTAATTAAGTTTGACGAAAGGGTGTTACTTTAAGTGTATCAGCTTAAAAACATTTCTGTTCTCATGTGTCTATGCATGAAATCTGCACGCTATCTTTGAACTTATCTGGACTGTTGCTTGTTATTAAATTAATTTTAATTATTTTACTTGTTTCTCTTTACATATTTTAATGCTTCTTGCACTCCCTGCTGCAATGCTTTTATTTTATGTAAAGCACTTTGAACTGTTTGTACATGAAATGTGCTATATAAATAAATTTGATTTGATTTGAGCACATCTGGATCTGCAGCTCACAGAGGAGACGGAACCAGGAAACACTTTGCTGTTTCTAACCAGGAAAAACACACACTTAATGGATGCTAATGGTTGCATGTTAAACTACAAACAATTTTGTGCAAAATATCAATTCTGTCCCCCAAAAGCTGAATTTAGCAGATTATATAATGCCTTACCAAACAATTTACTAATCAGTTTAAAAATATAATGACATATCATCCCATATCCCCACAATCACCCCATCTGTCTATTAATGGAATATCATTCACTGACCCAAAATTCAATAATCACACAATTAGAAGCTGTCTAAACGAAACTTTATTCCCTGGGAAAATAAATAAAATTAACATTCTTTGCAAATTTGGGAAAAAATCTATTGAAAGATTAAGAACTCTTTATTTAAAACTCCCCATACAACCCAAAGCTAAAGAAACACACTTTAAAAGAACTACTAAGAAATCGCTTTAATATTGATGACAATAACTGCTCCTTCTGTGAGAGTGATGTAGAAACCATAGACCGTATCTTTTATGAATGCAACCACACCAAAACATTTTGGAATTGCTTAAAAAATGCACCAAATGAAAAATGACACTTCCTGAATCTATCTCTAGAGATATGGTAACCTTTGGAGTGTTATTGGAAAACAAAACTATAGAACTTTGTTGTAACCTATTTTTTTGTTTGGCTAAATTTTTTATTCATAAACAAAGAGTGCTAAGATCATCCCCAGCCTTTAACATCTTTTTATCTGAATTTCAATTATATTTAAAATCTCTGAAATGTATTGAATCATACGAAGTCCTGATGGAATTTTTAATTGAATTGCCCACCAATGTATGTCAATCCTAATATACGAATCCCCTTGCTGTAAATTTTATTTCTTTATTTCTTTTTATTATCAACAATACCTTAATCCCTCTTCGAAATACTATGCCTCTACTATGTTACCTACAAGTTATATTGTTGTAATGGCCTTACTTGTTTGTGTTTACCTTATTTGAATAAAGTTTAAAAAAAAACTTTGATACTTTTTCCCACATTTAGACGGAAAGCAGAAGCAGCCTCCGCTGCTCCTCGTGTCTTCAGCCCGCTGCACACTGACCTTTTTCCCGGTGGAACCGGAGGAGGAGCCGGCTCCGTTCCTGGTGGAGGGGTCCTGCTGCTGGTCCCGCTCCTGGTCCTGCTGCTGGTCCTGGTTCTGCTGCTGGTTCTGCTCCTGTTCCCGGTCCCGCTGCTCCATCCCGGTCCTGCTCTGGTCCTGCTCCATGAAGCCCAGCAGCTCTGACTGATGAGCCGCAGCAACAAAGTTTCACCTTAAACTTCCAGCTGAGCTCTGCTGCGCATGCGTGAGCGCAAAACCACACGCTGCATTCACAGTGCCTCGGAAATATTAATACATTTGATTTAAAAGCGCTTTTCTAAACACTCAAAGATACTTTACATAAAAACAACAACACAATATAAAATATTCCCCTAAAAGCACATCAGACTGAGGTTAAACATTAAAAACTATTTTAAAAAGTTGTGTTTCTGTCAGAGATTTGAAGGTGGAGTCAGTACAGTCCAGATGTGTTCAGTTCAGTCCTGATGTGTTCAGTACAGTCCTGATGTGTTCAGTACAGTCCTGATGTGTTCAGTTCAGTCCTGATGTGTTCAGTTCAGTCCAGCTGTGTTCAGTTCAGTCCTGATGTGTTCAGTACAGTCCTGATGTGTTCAGTACAGTCCTGATGTGTTCAGTTCAGTCCTGATGTGTTCAGTACAGTCCTGATGTGTTCAGTTCAGTCCTGATGTGTTCAGTTCAGTCCTGATGTGTTCAGTTCAGTCCAGCTGGCTGTGTTCAGTACAGTCCTGATGTGTTCAGTACAGTCCTGATGTGTTCAGTTCAGTCCTGATGTGTTCAGTTCAGTCCTGATGTGTTCAGTTCAGTCCTGATGTGTTCAGTACAGTCCTGATGTGTTCAGTACAGTCCTGATGTGTTCAGTTCAGTCCTGATGTGTTCAGTTCAGTCCTGATGTGTTCAGTACAGTCCTGATGTGTTCAGTACAGTCCTGATGTGTTCAGTTCAGTCCTGATGTGTTCAGTACAGTCCTGATGTGTTCAGTTCAGTCCTGATGTGTTCAGTTCAGTCCTGATGTGTTCAGTTCAGTCCAGCTGGCTGTGTTCAGTTCAGTCCTGATGTGTTCAGTACAGTCCTGATGTGTTCTGTTCAGTTCAGATGTGTTCAGTTCAGTCCTGATGTGTTCAGTACAGTCCTGATGTGTTCAGTACAGTCCTGATGTGTTCAGTTCAGTCCAGGTGTGTTCAGTACAGTCCAGATGTGTTCAGTTCAGTCCAGATGTGTTCAGTTCAGTTCAGATGTGTTCAGTACAGTCCTGATGTGTTCAGTTCAGTCCTGATGTGTTCAGTTCAGTCCTGATGTGTTCAGTACAGTCCTGATGTGTTCAGTTCAGTCCTGATGTGTTCAGTACAGTCCTGATGTGTTCAGTTCAGTCCTGATGTGTTCAGTTCAGTCCTGATGTGTTCAGTTCAGTCCTGATGTGTTCAGTACAGTCCTGATGTGTTCAGTTCAGTCCAGCTGTGTTCAGTTCAGTCCTGATGTGTTCAGTACAGTCCTGATGTGTTCTGTTCAGTCCTGATGTGTTCAGTTCAGTCCTGATGTGTTCAGTACAGTCCAGATGTGTTCAGTACAGTCCTGATGTGTTCAGTTCAGTCCAGCTGTGTTCAGTTCAGTCCTGATGTGTTCAGTTCAGTCCTGATGTGTTCAGTTCAGTCCTGATGTGTTCAGTTCAGTCCTGATGTGTTCAGTCCAGTCCAGCTGTGTTCAGTTCAGTCCTGATGTGTTCAGTTCAGTCCTGATGTGTTCAGTTCAGTCCAGCTGTGTTCAGTTCAGTCCTGATGTGTTCAGTACAGTCCTGATGTGTTCAGTTCAGTCCTGATGTGTTCAGTTCAGTCCAGATGTGTTCGGGGACAGAGGGGGGAGGGGAGAGGGGGGGGACAGAGGTGATGCTGCATGTGTTGATTCATTCCAGAAAGAAAATAAAAATAAACCTACAGCACAGAGAGTTTAATGTGTTTCTGATTTGGAAAGCAGGAGTTCCGTCTTTCCGGTGCTCCATGAACGCAGCAGATCTGTGACCTGGAAACAGTTAAAGAGAGATTACTTCCTGCTGGTGGGAACACGTGACATCTCTTTACTCTGTGAAAGGCTGGATAAATAATGACTTCCTGCTGGCTAAAGTTATGGGAGGCAGGAAGACACATAGACATAATATAGGTAGACGCCCCATTGACTGCTTCAGCCCGTTGCCGTGACGTAAAACGTCGCCGCCATATTGCTAGGGGGGTCATTTGGACCAGCGGTCTGTCAAACAAGCGCAAGTTGCCGGGAGCATCGTTTTTTCTGGATAAAAATCACGATTGTCTTACATTTTGCAACCGATTTCACTGAGTCGTTTTTACATTCAAGGGTGTATGATCTACGTGGAGTACCCCCCAAAAGATTTGTCTCAATGTTTGAATCTTTGAATCTCGCTAATTAGGCTCTAACCTCCATAGTAGACATGTGCATATGTCTATAATAATCGCTGATAGACGCTCACTTTTCTTATACTCCCACAGCTCGTGCACAAATCTAGACTATCAAAATGGTGCTTCTTTAGCTACTACGTATGGACCATCATTAAGAGAAATAGCCTACAAATCAAATAGTGAGACACTGGCAGTCAGTCTGTTTTTTATAGTTGCGTTTCAAATGTGTGCATTGAGAAACCAGCTTGAACAGTGCAATTGACAATAAACAGTAATTTGACAAACCAACATTACAAAAAAGACAATGTTGAACAAACATCAAAACAGCTGCAGCTTTCTATATTTCTATAGCAGTAAAGTATGCATATCTCAAAATATTTAATATAAATACCATAATATAATATAATGACTCAGTATTATGTGTGATGGAATAACATATATATATATATATATATATATATATATATATATGTATACAATCATGCTCATACATACAATCATGCTCATAAGATTTTCACATCTAAGCAACAGTGCAATTGACAATTAATAATTAATTTCCCAAACAAAAACTTCTGATACAGAAGACAAATGTAAACATCAAAACACCTGCTGCTATTATAAATAAATACCATAATATTTCAATTTTTTAATTCTAATACACATATAGTAATATAAAATATAATATTGTAGTGCTCTCAACACTGACGGCATAATTCACTTTCTTATATGTGTTCTGTTATCTGTTATGTTGTTGGTTCATCGTCTTTAATGTTATGATGCATTTAATAGTTGCGGTCTCTTTAAGAGATCCGGTGACGTTTCATGATAACAGCTGTTCTGTTGATGCGCGAGCTGTCAGTTGGAACTGTCAGTTTTTGGTCAGTTAATAAACGCGACTGACAGAGTCTTAATGTGAGAAGTTTTCGGCTCATCTTTTCGCCTAAAGGCAACTTCCACACTGGTGACCCCGACGTTTGTTTACTGGACGTATCCAGATCGCCATGACCGCAAACGCTGTGTCTCTCAAGCTCCCCGAATTCTGGGAATCGTCTTCTTCTGCCTGGTTCGCTCAGACTGAGGCACAGTTTGCCTTGCGTCAGATAACGGCCGACGAAACGAAATACTACTATGTGGTATCTGCCCTCGGAAGTTCTACGGCATCGAGAGTAGTGAGCCTTCTTAAACGTCCTCCTCTGACGAGAAAGTATGAAACTCTGAAAGAATACTTACTGAAAACATTCGAACTGTCTGACACAGAGAGGGCTAGCAGGCTTTTCTCTCTTCAAGGGCTCGGTGACAGCAAGCCCTCAGAGCTAATGGACCGAATGCTCGATCTGCTCGGTGACAACAAGCCAGATTTCCTTTTCCTCCACCTTTTCCTGCGCCAACTGCCTGCTCATGTGAGAGCTGCTTTGGCCAACACTGCCAGCACTGATTGTAGAGAACTGGCTGCTGAGGCTGACAAGTGTTTCCTGGCTAGTCACCAGCCCTGCGCAGCTGCCCTTCTTCCTGCTGTTGCTGTATCAGAAATATCCGATGATCACATGCTCATCGCAGCAGCAGCCCCGCGTCGGCAGCAGTCTTCAGCTGTGTGCTACTACCATGCCAAATAATTTTTTATTGTACAGGGAAACACGTTTCTAGCTGCACATAATATAATAAACCTTTGAATCTTTGAATCTTTGAACCCTGAGAGTAGCTGCTGGAAGCCCCATTTATTCTGACCTCAGTCTGGTTACTGGTGGAGTGAAACAGAGGAGCATTGTCAGGACTTTAATTACCCGGCCATCTGCGCTCCCCTCGCAGCAGGATGACTTTATTAGGTTTATTCTCAGGGACAGAATCTCTGAAGAAGGATTTCCCGACACGCCGACTCAAGCTGAAAGCAAACCTTTCACATTCTCTTATTCATACAGTCATGTGATATATTTCTGTCAGCCACGTGGCCCAACTGTCGCCCCCGACCCCCTCCTAACATCCTCTAAGAGGTCAAAGGTCACCTAATAAAGACAGTGTGATCGGAGGGCGTCTACACCCTAACCCCCTCCCGGAGGTCAAAGGTCACGGTGGCTGCTGGGACTCTTTGTTTGCTGCTTGCGGCTGACGTCTGCTCCCTTTAAAAGCTCCGAGGGTTGGGGTCAAACCGAGGGCAACGGGGTCTATATTCTGCAGAAAAGTCCAGAAAAAGAAGCTGTTTTTCCACCTGAACACCCAGCAGAAGCAGCCGTCTCCTGCGCTGATCTTTGAATGAATTCATTTCCAATCTATCAATACACTGGAAAAAATCTGAATCTCATTATCAAATCAAATCAAATCAAATTTATTTGTAGCACATTTCATGTACAAACAGTTCAAAGTGCTTTACATAAAATAAAAGCATTGCAGCAGGGAGTGCAAGAAGCATTAAAATACATAAAAGAATATAAAGAGAAACAAATAAAATCATTTAAATGAATTTAAAACCAACAACAGTCCAGATAAGTTCAAAGATATCGTGCAGATTTCATGCATAGACACATGAGAACAGAAATGTTTTTAACCTGGATTTAAAAATGTCTCCATTTGGTGAAAGTTTAATCTCCACTGGCAGTTTGTTCCACTTGTTAGCAGCAGAACAGCTAAATGCTGCTTCTCCATGTTTAGTCTGGACTCTGGACTGGACCAGCTGACCTGAGTCCTTGGATCTCAGAGCTCTGCTGGCTTTATATTCTCTGAACAGATCACAGATTGTAAACCATCAGCAGGCTTTTAAAATCTATTCTGTGACTGACTGGAAGCCAGAGTAAAGATTTTAAAGCTGCTGTGATGTGTTCACATTACACTTAATATCAGACACAACTGCCTAACAAGCACCATTTCAGCCAGATATAGGGACTAGTTTGAAGACAATACATCTGGAATATCTTGTTAAATGAAAAAGTCTTGAAAACAAATTGTTTTGAGTCATATTTCACATGAAACAAGCTTTTTTTTTTATTTGAAGAGGTTTTTAAGCTAATTTCAAGATCACTTTTATCTCAAAAGTCCTAAATATCGCATTTTATTTCAAGAAATCTTGACAAGCCGATTTTCACTAGTTCCATTGGCAGATTTATTTGCTTATTTCAAGCAAAAACTAATTTTATTTGTTGTTTTTTTAACTTATTTTTTAGTTTCATGGAGGGTGTGTCAGTGCGAGTCTGCCTCAGGCCGACACAAACTGCATGAACAGGAGGGGAACTATGAGGAAACAGGTGTGACTGCCACATTTCCTCCTTCCTGAAGCTGTTGAACCCATCAGATCTGAAGCTGGATTCTGATTCTGATCAAACTCACGGTCAAAGGAGCAGATTTTCATATTTTTTTCATATTCTAAGAGAGCGTCCGGCTGGGGGAATATGAGGTGAAATAAAGTGGAAATAAAAACAAAAGGATTCAGGCATGAAATGATCATTCAAACTGAGGGAAAATACTGTTTGAGTAATGAGTTTAGAAGTTTTCAGCCTCACACACCAAAGAAAAACACCCTTAAAAGGTTAAAACGTAATTTCTTTATTGTGATGATGCAGAAAAATAAAAATAAAAAAGCAACACGAGACGCACAAAACAGTCATTTCGTTTCAACAGAACGCACAGCTGAAGACAATATTTCAGAAATGATGCTCAGTGGTGATATCAGCCGCAACATCATCGTAGTCCGCTCTCTCATCTTCCTCATTTTGTGGAGACGTTGCCATGGAAACAGGCGGTTTCCTTCCTGCAGAGTTTAGAATACATTTTTCTTACTTTTTAAAAATATTTTTAAGAATAGAAATCATTGTAACAATGTAACACGTACTGTGTTTCACACTAATTATTATAAATTATTATAAAAATTTATATTTTGTGATTTTCCCCAAAGAAAATGTACATTTACAGCAATAAGCTGCGGCCGTGCTGTAATAGATTAACTCCTGATTATCCCCAGATCTGCTCATTTCTGCTAACTAGGACACTGCTTCAGATGAACGGGTTGTTCATAAAAAAATAAACATGTTAGTGGAACATGAGAGACTTCCATGGAGTCTCGAGTTGTTAAATCTGGCCCTTAGATCGTGCACATGGCAGACGTCACCATGAGGGGAGCTTTACCTGTTGGCCTGTGATACAGAGACACCACGAGGCCGGTGGAGATCAGGTACGGAGCGCAGACCACGACGTGGCGCAGCACGTCCAGCGCAGTCGCCGTTTGTTCGGAACGTAAAGCTGAACCCTCGAGAGCTGGAAGAAGAACAAACACAGCTCGTCGGAGGTTTGTAAAATCCATCATGTCAAACAGTCACATCATGAAACTGTCACGCCCACGTGACTTTTCCACATGTTTTTAGTTTTATCATGTTTTAAAATCAGAATCAGAAAAAACTTTATTTATCCCCGAAGGGCAATAAGAAGGGCGAAGAGCGGTACAATAAAAGAAGAACAAGAAAATGGAATCACAAAGAAAATAAAAACACAAAAGGGGGTGACAAAAAAATAAATAAAATGTTTAGCAAATAAATAAAATAAGATAAGGTGTCAACTGCTGTCTACGGTATTTGCCTAATTTTGATTCATCTCAACCTGCTTCAGAACGGCAAGTCATGCGCATGTCCAAAAAGGTCCGTAAAAGCACCATAAACGTCCATTTTCAATATAATCAACTCACCGGAGTGGTTACTGGTGTGCACTGGTAATCCATATCACATTTTGTGGCGAAAAGTTGCTTCTGTCGTGTTTTATTTGACATTTTGTACTGGATGTTCGTTGATATTACTCCGCCACCGCTAAGAAAATAGTGCGAGCGTGAACGAGCTGCCAAATAAAACACGACAGAAGCAACTTTTCGCCACGAAATGTGATATGGATTACCAGTGCACACCAGTAACCACTCCGCTGAGTTGATGATTTTGAAAACGGACGTTTATGGTGCTTTTACGGACCTTTTAGGACATGCACATGGCTTGCCGTTCTGAAGCAGGTTGAGAAGAATCAAAATTAGGCAAATACCGGAGACAGCAGTAAACATCAAAAAAGCGGTGAGGGGGGTTCTAAAACATGCAGACGACTCAGAAAAGAGGCTTAATGTTGAAAATACCGCAGTTCCCCTTTAAAGTGACATTGTAGTTAAAGTGTCAAGGTGATATTGTAATATTGCACATCAGGACATGAGATATTACACTAGAGTATTGTACAAGAAGACCTAAGTTGTAGTAGTTGTAGGTCTTGGTTTTTGAGTTCATGGGTAGTTAGGTTTTGCCATTGTTTTTCCCCTCAGCTGCACTCACTCTCCAATCACGCTCTCTTTTTAGTTTCCAGTCTCCCCTGTCATTTTGTGAGATCCTTACTCATCTACCATGATTCCTGAGTTTCCCCTCATGCCACGCCACGAACCCCACGTATCAAGTTAAGTATTTATCCATGCCCTGTCAAGTCTTTTGTTTTGTTTTTCCTATAGTGTTGTTTTTGTGTTAACCATGTATTGTTTTTTGCTAAATAAACCCAGTTTGCTTTTCAAAAGTCCGCATTCGTGTCCTACCTCACCTACCCAATCTGACTGAGACAAATGCCATCTTAAAGGGATAGTTCGCCTCTTTTGACATGAAGCTGTATGACATCCCATATTATCAATATAATTTCTGAACATTGACTTACCCCCTGCTGCGTCCTGTGAGCAGAGTTCCAGGCGAGTTTTGGCGCTAACGAAGGTAGTCCGGCTAGTTGGCTGGGGCTAAACAAATAAAGCGTCTTGCTTCTTAAAACAATATGCGTTCAAAAGAGTAATACATTTGCATCACAAAATCATTTTGCATGAAAAAGTCAGACCTCACGTCGCTTGGCCCTATTTTTGCCTCCCTTGATATCAATGCGTCCAGCCACCTAGCGATAGCCGCACCTGTTACAGTGTTTTGCTGCTCAGAAGCAGGGGATTGCTCGGTCTGCACTTCGGTCTGCACAGTTTACATTGGACCCATTGATATCAAGGGAGGCAAAAATAGCGCCAAGCGATGCGAGGTCTGACTTTTTCATGCGAAACGATTTTGTGATGCAAATGTATTACTCTGTTGAACGCATATTGTTTTGAGAAGCAAAACGCTTTATGTTTTAAACCCCAGCCAACTAGCCGGACTACCTTCATCAACACCAAAACGAGGCTGGAACTCTGCTCACAGGACACAGCAGGGGGTAAGAAGATGTTCAGAAATGATGTTGCTGATATGGGATGTTATACAGCTTCATGTCAGAAGAGGCGAACTATCCCTTTAAACCGAGTAAACGAGGAGCACTGTGGTGCCCTGTGGACAACAAACAGAGGAAGGCTGTTTATGCAGCTCTGTTTTAAAAAGCACAGTCTTTCTGTTTTAAACACCCATAAAAAAAAAAAGGCTCTTAACCTTTGGGGACTTGTCCGGGATGTGAAGATTTTACCTTTCTCACCGCTAATGCAAGTAAAGCTCAGGACCCCAACATGTCTTTGATGGTCAGTCAGGTATTTCATCTGGAAGGCTGTTAAAATGTAAAATGGAGGGTTTGTGGTCGGTGGCGTAGTGGGCTGAGCAAACGCCCCATGTACAGAAGCTACAGTCCTCGCTGTTTAAATCCCGCATCGGACGGCCCTGTGCTGCATGTCGTTCCCCCTCTCTCTGCCTGTCTGCCTGTCTCTCTAAACTGTCCTATCCATTAAAGTAATAAAAGCCCAAATAAATAAATAAATAAATGTAAAATGGAAGGAAAAAAAATAAACTGGTTTGTTGAAGACCTGTGGAGCTTCAAACATCATCGTGGTTCAGTGAGATGTGAGTGAAATGTGCAGATAACAAAGGAAAGTCATTCATGCGCTGTTTCAGGTTATTTCATTCAGACGTGATGTCATGACCATTAACTGATCCCACAGGTCTCAAAGCCTTCATGTAGGAATTAACCCTCCTGTTGTCTTGCGGGTCAAAAGTGAGCCACCACCATGTTTAGCTGTAGAAAAAACACCTTAAACTATCTTTTTCCAACTTGAAATCTAATGACTTTTCCTAAAGGGACCCCATCATTAGAAAAAGTCACACTTTATTTTTGTTTGTTTCCATGTGGGCTGTACACCACTAGGGTACAAAGATTGTCTTATGGGTCATTTTTGACCCGTGAAGTATAAAAACATTTAAACACCAGAAAAAAGTTTACCGTTTTAAACACAATGTTAAACACAATGTTAAGACCGCACAAAGGGTTAATTTCAGACGTCACACTGTGAGCTGAGGTGACCACATGAAGAAAACTGTTGGTGTAGGATGATTAAACTCTAAATGTGAAAGTATCTCAGCTGATCTCACCTCTGACAAACAGCCAGCTGGATGGAGACTCTCCATGACCGCTGATGCTGCACCTGTAGAGGCCTTCATCAGAGCTGGTAACAGGGCGGAGGGTCATGTGACCTGTAGGCTCAGTCCTGATGAGGGAGCCATCTTTATAGAAAGCAGCTGGGAGGTTGGAGGGAGGGGTCCTTGTTTGACAGCTCAGAGTGACGTCACCTCCCTCCATCACAGGGAGGACAGGACTCTGCAGGATCACTGGATGTTCTGCACACATGATGGAAAAACGGGTTTGTTTTTAAACTAGTAAGACCAAAAGAGACTCAGACACAACACCTGCCGGTGACTGAAAGGAGTTCACTTAAATAAAGATTAGGGCCGGGCAACGATTAAAATGTTTAAAATAATTAATCACATGATTTCCCTGATTAATCACGATTAATCACATTTGTACGCAGAATCCAAAAATGAATCCAAAAGTAGCGTATAGCTCTTAGCATTTAGCTTTATTTTAAATGTGCTGCCATATGAATGAAAGTGCCATAACATTTGTTGTGCAAACACACTTTTAACATCAGCATCTTTCTGTAGTTTTTATGTAGAAGCCTCGCTCCACTGTCTGTTTCCTTGAATGACTTGCTGCTATCAGTTGTGTGTTTTGCCTTTAAGTGATATTTTAGACTGGAACTACTGCGCTGAGAAGACAATTCAACTTGGCTGTAAATGCAGGAGTTTTTTTAAAATTTTATTTTGAAATACGTGCTTTTATGTTGAAACAAGTAAAACAGGAAGTAGCGCCGGTTAGCTCCGTGAGCTTCACACCTGTAGCGGTGATGTTTGCTGTAACTGAGTGAACGTGATGCATTCAACAGACTTTTACAATAATAAAACCTGCGTTAATGCGCCATAAAATATTTATTGGTGTTAAATAATTAACAAGTTAACGCGATAATAACGAATTAGCCCTAATAAAGATAAAGGAAAAAATCATTTCAACCTCCAAGGATGAAGCTTTGAATTAGATCTGAGGCGCTCACTGGGGACCTAAAGGGTCAATTCAGCGTCACTTATTGGTGAAGATGAATAAATGAGATGAAAATGTAGAATCTTTCTGAATCATTATGCTCATGCTGATGGACAGAAGAAGCATGCTCTCTGAGGAAGAAGAAAACAACGCTCAAAGAGGACAAGTTTTAGTGTTATTTAGCTTCTGTGCACATAAAAATGTTCACAGTTAAAGAGTCTGAAGGGATTTATTCTGCTCCACAGAGGCTCTGAACGGCTTCACTTCCCTTCCCTTATGACATCACACATTTTAATTATTAAAATTTTAAACGGTCTGGCCCCTGAGTATTTAGCTGAACTCATACATGTTCACAGACCAATCAGAGCTCTGAGGTCGGGAAACAAACTTTACCTGGATGTGCCTAAATGCAGGCTAAAAACTAAAGGCCAACGAGCTTTTGCAGTGGCTGCCCCTAAACTTTGGAATGAGTTACCACGGTTACCGCTGCATATTCGTTCATCAGAAACTCTGGAAATTTTTAAAACATCTCTCAAAACCCACCTTTTCTCCCAGGCTTTCAGAGCTGGGTGAAACAAATGTCGTCTTTGTGTCTCGATTGTTTTTATCTTTTGCTGAATCTCTCTGTTAAACGTATCTGTTGGATTTCATTGTTATTTATTTATGTAAAGCACATCTGTTCTGATTTACCTCCACAGTAAGGTCAGGATCATGAAACGGGTGTTACAGGGAGCGGGTTCCACCGGTCCTACCGTATATAGAGATGTTGACGGAGTTGCTCCGCTGCTTTGCAGGAGATTCACACCAGTAGATCCCAGTGTACTGGCGTTTGGCCGTTTTTATGGCACATTCGGAGGAGTTCTGGGTGCCCCACTCCCTCCCACAGCTGGACAGGACGCCGTCAGAGAAGGTGAACCGTCTAACCCTCCATTCATGGGAGCTGTTGCTGCAGCTCAGGGACAGATGCTCATACTCAAACAGCTGAGACGAGTCCGGAGACACCGTCAGAAGCGGTGCTTTGGAATTATCTGGGTTCGGAGAAAGAGTGAAACTTATGCAGGTTGGTTTTCTGATGGACTCTTAGTGGAAAAACATTGGCTGTGTTCGAAACCGCCTACTTCTCCTACTACTCCTACGAACTTTAACTTGTTTTAAGTTCCCGGATGCATACTAGATTCTCCGAAATGTTGGGTATGCATCATGAGGTTACTACTCATACTCAAACTACCTGTATGGACTGCATTGCTGCCTAAGTTTTGTTTCCTGCGCTCGTGGGCGGAGTAGGAGCCAGGTGGGTTTGAGGCACAGGTGATATATGTTAGTGGGTGATTTAGTTCAGCATTGAGAATCCGGGGGAGCTTCACGCAGAAATCTTTTCGATCGTGAGTCGTGACTCGTGAGAAAATGAAATGTTTATTTTGAGTTAAATGAAACCTTGAGTCCTTGGAATAAACAAGCATAAAGATGACGGCATGCAGTGATTGATGTTTTTCGTGGACACGCATCGAAACCCTACTGAGCCCCCCCCAGATAATTTTTAATTGTGGAAAGTGCTACTACAATAAATCGAAAAGATTTGAGTGAGAATCAACTGCTGCCGAGGAGTATTTTGGACGCTCGTGGAAGCCGTGATCGCAGCTTCCGCGTATGAATGAATGGATCAAAGGATGTTGTAAAGACACAAAGTAACAACTTCAACCCCCCCCCGATGAAATAAAAATATGACGGAAGGAAAGGAAACTGCCAGCATTGGACTCGTGGAGAAAAGCGAGGATGATAAATAGTTTCAAGACATTGGTGCAAGGAGAACGAAACTAAGGCCGCTCACCTTAAAATTAAATCAGATTGATGATCTTTTGGGAAAGGATGCGAATTATGAAGTAATACAAATAAAGATGAATGATTTCAATGTTGTGTTGGAGGCGTTCAAAGAGCTGAACAGTTCTGTGGTAAAACGTTTGCGCATGGATGAATTGAGCGCTGACCAGGAGGATTGGTATCAGCCAAAGCTTCAGAAATTTGAGTTCATTCAAACCATGGATATGTGGTGCGAAGAGGCTGTGGCAAAACATCGCAGCGACAAGGCTGCCACTGAACAGGACGAGGTGTCCCCGTTGGACAGTGTGTCCAACGTGTCAAAGCCGACCTCAGCAGTGTCGGCCAGTGCGCGCTCGGGTCGGGCGCGCTCCAGCGCGTCATCAGCAGCCTCAGCTCGCATCAAGGAGGAAACGGAACGTAACGTGACGTCTCCGATCGTCATTTCCTGTCAAAACGGCCGTTTCAAGCTAGCTACAACGAGGGTAGGTTCACTTCCTGTTTTCAAAACAAAAGCACCAATTGTATGGTAATGGCTTTCCCTATGATAAAAGGCAACGGGTATTTTATTTTGTGAAAATAACCGGAAGTGCGTTGCTCACTGCGGCTAGCTTTAGTAGCGCCAAATTCGTGGGAACAAAATTGTAAATAGCCGGTATTTTGTCAGGTTTTCAACACGTTGGGGATCTAAACGACTACTTTCTCACCTGAAAATGTTTCAAATGTTGCTAAAGTTTACAGAGTTTAGAGCTTAAAGGGATAATTCGGAGTAAAATGCACTTTAGATCAAATTTGCTGCTGCAGCTGCCGCTGAAGACCGTGGTGAAGTTGGTTTGATATTGGTTTGAAAAAAAAGACACCTTATTTCCTTATTGTGAATATCTGTCGAATATCCAATATCAAACCAACTTCACCACGGTCTGTAGCGGCAGCTGCAGCAGACACATTTCCGGAAAGGTACTGGCTTGATTAAATTCATTCTGGACTCTATATCCGACCACATGAAGACCTCGGGACACTTGCGGTTTCGAACAGAGCCCTTATGAGGACTTCGAACCCAAAGCAAGTGAAAAAAGCCCAGCTGATGGAGTGTTCTGAGCTCTGCTGCGTGTTCCAGCGTTGATCTTTACCTCTTATCAGCAGCCAGCTGGGGAGAGACTCTCCGTGACCTCTGACCTTACAGAGGTAGGCGCCTTCATCCGATTTAGAGACGTCCTTCAGGGTCATGTGACCTGTAGGCTCAGTCCCGATGATGGAGCCATCTTTATAGAAATCAGCTGGGCGGCTGGAGGGAGGGGTCCTTGTTTGACAGCTCAGAGTGACGTCATCTCCCTCCGTCACAGGGAGGACAGGACTCTGCAGGATCACTGGTCTGTCTGAACATGGGAGGAAAAAACACGTTTTCTGTATGTTTGACAAAAAATGGTGTAAATAACAATAAAGTAAACTTTGCAAAGGCATTTAAGTCTAAACTAACTGGATGTGATGAGGCTGATTCTGCTCAAAACATGCTGATACCCTGTTACAGCCCTGCGGCACTCCACTGACCTGTCACAGGTTAAAGGTCACAGCAGGGCCTGTTTAAAACTGTTTGAGTGGGGTTACATGGCCCTGAAAGGATCGGATTATTGGCCAAATCACCGTTCAGAGATTGGTAAGGTTTCTCCATGATTTTTTTCCCCCATGTCTTAAGAGTAACTTGGTCAAGTTAAGAGCTGTTACCATTAAATCTGGAGGAGAAGTTCGATCAAATGCGAGGTGTGGCAAATAAAAAAAAAGACGTTTCCAACCACCAGCAGGTGGCGCTATAGGTGGATGTGATAATATGATAATATTTGTGCGTTCAGGCAGGGTCCAGCATTCACCGTATGAAGTTTGGGACAGATTGGATAATGTATGTGGGAGTTATAAACGACTTCATTTTTTCTGTCAAGTGATGGCGAGTCTTCAAACTTTGAGGCATCGCCACGGCCACGCCCTTTAAGTTTTGAAAAAGTTACCCAATGATTCTTTCCCCCCATGTCTTAAAGGTTGGGTAGGGGATCTTTTTCTGGAACATTTTTTTACATATTGCTTGAAATACTCTTCACACCCCCCTTGCAACCAATTAATTAAAAGTTTTGACACAAATATGAAAAGTTTTAGTGGCCTCTAGAACGTACAATCTAGGAAAACAGTATCCAATCATTGTGAACGGACCGTTCACAATGATTGGATACTGATGCCGTCTATCAAACTGCAATCTGCTCCTCCCTCCCCCTCCTTCCCCCTGTGCGCGTACCCTGCTCCGTGAACGAATTACGTGCCCAGAAGCTAAACTAGAGCCAGCTTGGCTAGCACCTAGCATTATTAAACGTATCGAATGGGATCAGAGGCACAAAGCGTGTCATACCCCGGTATGATAGGTGGCGCTGTACCCATTCCAACAGTTGCTAATAGAGCCACTTCCTGTTGACCTCTTCACCACCAACAACAACAACAAACTCAGGCATTGGAGAAAGATGGAGAACGCAGAGCCAGATGAAGCTACGTCCCTCTACATTTGGTCTGTGATGAGCTGCTTTTTGCACAAACTCGATGCCCAACGGAGCATTCTCCATCGCGTTGTTTGTTTCTTTCTGACAGCGACAACAACAGGAATATCGTCTCCTTTGACTTCCGGGTCACGACCCCGGGAAAACATCTGGAGCATGCGCAGAACGCAAAGTCTGATTCACCACGTGCTTCAGCGTCTACAAGCAGGTTTAGAGCGACTTTCAACCCAGTTATCTCGGGGTCTGAATCCGATCCGATCCAATTCTTAGTCAGATTAAGGTGTCTACATGCACTTAATAACTCAGTCTGATTGTGATTTAGTCAATAATCCGATCCGATCCAATTCTTAGTCAGATTAAGGTGTCTACATGCACTTAATAACTCAGTCTGATTGTAATTTAGTCAATAATCCGATCCGATCCGATTCTTAGTCAGATTAAGGTGTCTACATGCACTTAATAACTCAGTCTGATTGTAATTTAGCCAATAATCCGATCCTTTCAGAGCCATGTGACCCCATTGAGTGACCTGTCAGAGGTCAAAGGTCACAGCAGAGGCTGGATGTGTGTCTTCAGAGGAGATCAAATACAAACCCGTGTCCTACTGAAAGCAGCATGAAACAGGAAGTGTTTCTTTACGAGGCGATGATGTCAGAGGAGTCTCACCAGTGACAGTGATGTTGATGGCGTTGCTACTGTCTCTGTGCTTGGACTCACACCAGTACACTCCGCTGTTGGCCTGCTTCATGGTCTTCATGCTGCAGGTGGAGGAGGTCTGGGTGCCCCACCCGGAGCCACACTGAGACAGCTTCAACCTGGGAACATCCCATCTGTGTTAGTCATCCACACTCACAGCCAGAGGTGGGTAGTAACCAGTTACATTTACTTGAGTAAGGTTTTGAAAACATTATACTTCTAGGAGTAGTTTTAAATCTCTATACTTTTTACTTTTCCTTGAGTAGATGTGTGCAGCAGAAGCTGTCCTCTTACTCCGCTACATTAGGCTACAATGAGCTGGTTACTTTTCTTCTTACCTCTTTGGTATTCTACGCCTCATTATTTTTATCCCCCCGCGTACGCCTCATTTTAATGTTTTATTCTGACAGAGAGAGAGACTTCCGCCAAAGGCTCTACCACCTGACTGTGTTCCACCAATCAGACGCAGCCGTGCAGTCTGGTCACGTGACCGTACTCAATCTCAGCGGCGGGACGGGTTAGCTTTAGCATTAGCAGTCGTAGCAAACAAACAAAGAAAAAGATGAAAAATGTCAGAACCAACGGTGGGAAATGAAGACGCAGACGAGGCCTCATACTGAAAGCATGTTTACCTTACAAAGAGTGAGAAACAGCAGCTACATTATGTGTCTTCTGTGTCAACCAAAACAAACGCACATTTCAGCAGAAACTCAACATCTAACTTGAGGAAACATGTAGCGCTAAGTTTCCTAAACTCGTTTTTTCCCCCATGGATAGGTGAATGTTTGTTTTTTAGGTTACATATGGGTTACATATGTTTTAAACATTTCCTAAGTCCCTTTTATTTTTTATTGAAGTTCTTTAATTTACCTGGATTATTTTAATTTAAACTATTTTGTAATTAATGAATGAATTCTAATTTATTTTATCAATTGGATGAACTCTAATTTGCCTAAAGATGATTATTTAGTATTTCTGTCTGTCTGATTGAATGCTTGTGTTAACAAATAAATCAGACGTTACTCAACAGTTACTCAGTACTTGAGTAGTTATTTCACCGAGCACTTTTTTACTCTTACTCAGTTAATTATTTGGATGACTAATTTTTACTTTTACTTGAGTCATATTATTCTGAAGTAAGAGTACTTTTACTTAAGGACAGTTTTTGGCTGCTCCACCCACCTCTGCTCACATGTTCATCTGGTTGTTGGCAGAAGAACTCTGATCAGAAGGTTAGATGTGTTTTCACACACATAAACTAACTACTGTGACACCCGTTCACATGTGAAACTCTCAGATTTGGCAGCTCACAGAACAGGAAGTGGATAAGCTCGTGAGGCAGTCAGACGCAGTCCTGGTGAACTCACGTCTTTGTGGTGTACCTCCACACCATCCAATCGCCGGGGCCGAGCGGCTCGCAGCTGATGGACACCTCCTCGTACTCGAAAAACTGAGACCAGCTGGGAGAGACCCTCAAGTAGGCTGCTGGAGACAAAAAGGCAGGTTAGCATCTTTTCTCTGGCTGTATTCTGCTGATGGTGCATGATTTAAATGGTAAAACACTGAGCTTCCATCAGCCAGCTGCTCATGTGTTCATCTCATAGGGAACACATGTTCCCCCTCCTCAGCTCAAAGGTACCTGAAGAGGAAACATGGGTTCGGGTAGGGGGTAGAAATAGAAGAGGTAAAGATAAGTAGGAATGGGATTCAAACCTTGGTTTGGGTAGGGGGTAGAAATAGAAGAGGTAAAGAAAAGTAGGAATGGGATTCAAACCCTGGTTCAAGGTAGGGGGTAGAAATAGAAGAGGTAAAGATAAGTAGGAATGGGATTCAAACCCTGGTTCAGTGTAGGGGTAGAAATAGAAGAGGTAAAGATAAGTAGGAATGGGATTCAAACCTTGGTTCAGGGTAGGGGTTAGAAATAGAAGAGGTAAAGATAAGTAGGAATGGGATTCAAACCCTGGTTCGGGTAGGGGGTAGAAATAGAAGAGGTAAAGATAAGTAGGAATGGGATTCAAACCCTGGTTCGGGTAGGGGTTAGAAATAGAAGAGGTAAAGATAAGTAGGAATGGGATTCAAACCCTGGTTCGGGTAGGGGTTAGAAATAGAAGAGGTAAAGATAAGTAGGAATGGGATTCAAACCCTGGTTCAGGGTAGGGGGTAGAAATAGAAGAGGTAAAGATAAGTAGGAATGGGATTCAAACCCTGGTTCAGTGTAGGGGTAGAAATAGAAGAGGTAAAGATAAGTAGGAATGGGATTCAAACCTTGGTTCAGGGTAGGGGTTAGAAATAGAAGAGGTAAAGATAAGTAGGAATGGGATTCAAACCTTGGTTCAGGGTAGGGGGTAGAAATAAAAGAGGTAAAGATAAGTAGGAATTGGATTCAAACCCTGGTTCAGGTAGGGGTAGAAATAGAAGAGGTAAAGATAAGTAGGAATGGGATTCAAACCTTGGTTCAGGGTAGGGGTTAGAAATAGAAGAGGTAAAGATAAGTAGGAATGGGATTCAAACCTTGGTTCAGGGTAGGGGGTAGAAATAAAAGAGGTAAAGATAAGTAGGAATTGGATTCAAACCCTGGTTCAGGATAGGGGGTAGATATAGAAGAGGTAAAGATAAGTAGGAATGGGATTCAAACCCTGGTTCGGGTAGGGGGTGAAAATAGAAGAGGTAAAGATAAGTAGGAATGGGATTCAAACCTTGGTTCAGGGTAGGGGGTAGACATAGAAGAGGTAAAGATAAGTACGAATGGGATTCAAACCTTGGTTCGGGTAGGCGGTAGAAATAGAAGAGGTAAAGATAAGTAGGAATGGGATTCAAGCCCTGGTTCAGGGTAGGGGGTGAAAATAGAAGAGGTAAAGATAAGTAGGAATGGGATTAAAACCCTGGTTCAGGATAGGGGGTAGATATAGAAGAGGTAAAGATAAGTAGGAATGGGATTCAAACCCTGGTTCGGGTAGGGGGTGAAAATAGAAGAGGTAAAGATAAGTAGGAATGGGATTCAAACCTTGATTCGGGTAGGGGGTAGAAATAGAAGAGGTAAAGATAGGTAGGAATGGGATTCAAACCTTGATTCGGGTAGGGGGTAGAAATAGAAGAGGTAAAGATAGGTAGGAATGGGATTCAAACCTTGATTCGGGTAGGGGGTAGAAATAGAAGAGGTAAAGATAGGTAGGAATGGGATTCAAACCTTGATTCGGGTAGGGGGTAGAAATAGAAGAGGTAAAGATAAGTAGGAATGGGACTCAAACCCTGGTTTGGGTAAGGGGTAGAAATAGAAGAGGTAAAGATAAGTAGGAATGGGATTCAAACCCTGGTTCAGGGTAGGGGGTAGAAATAGAAGAGGTAAAGATAAGTAGGAATGGGACTCAAACCCTGGTTCGGGTAGGGGGTAGAAATAGAAGAGGTAAAGATAAGTAGGGAGGGGATTCAAACCCTGGTTCAGGGTAGGGGTAGAAATAGAAGAGATAAAGATAAGTAGGAATGGGATTCAAACCTTGATTCGGGTAGGGAGTAGAAATAGAAGAGGTAAAGATAAGTAGGAATGGGATTCAAACCCTGGTTCAGGGTAGGGGGTAGAAATAGAAGAGGTAAAGATAAGTAGGAATGGGATTCAAACCCTGGTTTGGGTAGGGGGTAGAAATAGAAGAGGTAAAGATAAGTAGGGAGGGGATTCAAACCCTGGTTCGGGTAGGGGGTAGAAATAGAAGAGGTAAAGATAAGTAGGAATTGGATTCAATAGGTATAGGTAAAGGTAGAATAGGTAAAGATAAGTAGGAATGGGATTCAAACCCTGGTTCGGGTAGGGGGTAGAAATAGAAGAGGTAAAGATGAGTAGGAATGGGATTCAAACCCTGGTTAGGGTAGGGGTAGAAATAGAAGAGGTAAAGATAAGTAGGAATTGGATTCAATAGGTATAGGTAAAGGTAGAATAGGTAAAGATAAGTAGGAATGGGATTCAAACCCTGGTTCGGGTAGGGGGTAGAAATAGAAGAGGTAAAGATAAGTAGGAATGGGATTCAAACCCTGGTTCAGGGTAGGGGGTAGAAATAAAAAAGGTAAAGATAAGTAGGAATGGGATTCAAGCCGTGGTTCAGGGTAAGGGGTAGAAATAGAAGAGGTAAAGATAAGTAGGAATGGGATTCAAACCCTGGTTGGGGTAGGGGGTAGAAATAGAAGAGGTAGGATAAGTAGGAATGGGATTAAAACCCTGGTTCAAGGTAGGGGGTAGAAATAGAAAAGGTAAAGATAAGTAGGAATGGGATTCAAACCCTGGTTCAGGGTAGGGGGTAGAAATAGAAGAGGTAAAGATAAGTTGGAATGGGATTCAAACCTTGGTTCGGGTAGGGGGTAGAAATAGAAGAGGTAAAGATAAGTAGGAATGGGATTCAAACCTTGGTTCAGGGTAGGGGGTAGAAATAGAAGAGGTAAAGATAAGTAGGAATGGGATTCAAACCTTGGTTCAGGGTAGGGGGTAGAAATAGAAGAGGTAAAGATAAGTAGGAATGGGATTCAAACCTTGGTTCAGGGTAGGGGGTAGAAATAGAAGAGGTAAAGATAAGTAGGAATGGGATTCAAACCTTGGTTCGGGTAGGGGGTAGAAATAGAAGTGGTAGGATAAGTAGGAATGGGATTCAAACCCTGGTTCATGGTAGGGGGTAGAAATAGAAGAGGTAAAGATAAGTAGGAATGGGATTCAAACCCTGGTTCATGGTAGGGGGTAGAAATAGAAGAGGTAAAGATAAGTAGGAATGGGATTCAAACCCTGGTTCATGGTAGGGGGTAGAAATAGAAGAGGTAAAGATAAGTAGGAATGGGATTCAAACCCTGGTTCATGGTAGGGGGTAGAAATAGAAGAGGTAAAGATAAGTAGGAATGGGATTCAAACCCTGGTTCATGGTAGGGGGTAGAAATAGAAGAGGTAAAGATAAGTAGGAATGGGATTCAAACCCTGGTTGGGGTGGGGGGTAATGAAAATATAGAGGCTGCCAGAGTTGGAGGCAGGACAAGACACACTAGCAGATTCAGCAGACAAACTCACCTAGACAGTCCTACGATCACTAAAAATGCCAGCAAAAACAAAGCCATAGAGGCCAACTCACCTAAAATGTTCGCCTGGTTTCGAAAGGCTCACATGGGCCACACCCTCCACTTAAATATCTTCAACTTCTTCTTTGCTTCTTCCAAAAGTCTGTTTACCCTAAGTGCTCCCCCTGCTGGGCCCCCAGCTGCCATTGCTTCTTCTAATCCAAATCCACTGACTGGACTTTACTGCCTCATCTGACACTTCCTTCACTTTTTTCCTCACTCTGTTCACTTTCACCCAGCTGACAAACATTAAGAGCAGCTCACCTGCGTTCAGGACCGAACTGGAGCTTCATCAGGTTAATAATGTTGTTTTTTCAGTTCTTTAAGGTTTTTTAGGGTTTACATCTCAAGGTGAAGCCTCTGTGTTCTGAGCTGTGCCAAAGGACACAAGAAGTGGACTGAAAATCAGTGGCAGCAGGTCTGATGGAGGGATGAATCCTCCCCAGAGCCCGGAGCGCAACATTACTGAAGCAGTGTGGGATCATGTTGGCAGAGAACGGAAGGAAAAGCAGCCTTTTACGCTCAAAGTTTTAAGTGCAAAAGATGGAGAAAAGCAAATAACAAACTGATCAAAGAAAACAACAATCTGATCAAAACAAATAACAAACTGATCCTTTTTTCTGCCACGAATGACTGAAAAAGTTGCCTCTGCAGGCGAGAACAGGAAGTGGTGAGAGGTGGGCAGCACGCGTCAGAGTTCCTCAGAAAGAGCATCAAATAGAAGAATAAATCCAGAGTAATCAGGACACATGCTGTAAACGGGACACTTTAAAGAACTTACCAGGACCGGCGGACGCCCGGCAGGAGCTCAGCGACACTGAAACATCAAAGTTAAGCCACAGCGTGAGCACAGCGACATGCACCAGAGTCAGACTCTGAGTCGGAGTCTGATCCAACAGCCGGATCAGAGCTCTGCTCAGGTCTGACTTCACAAACATGGCTCACAGGATAGTTTCTGATTACAGCCGTTCGGCCTACTCACAGAGAACGAGCAGAGCTGCCTTCATGGTGTCTGCAGGCTGAAGACTGACCGTGTTGCAGCATGTGTGGCGGCAGCATCCTGCAGAGCAAACCACAAGTGGGTTGGACGGAGAAGTCAGTGCAGCACAGCGTGATCACAACAAGTCTGACCTGAACCTTCACTTACCTGCTGACATGTTACAGAAACACCTCGGCCTTCCTGCTTCCTGCTGCTCAGGTTTTATCTGAACCGAGTCCAGAGGAGAGAGCCTCACATCCTGTTTCTGTTCTTAAATCCAGCCACTGAATCCTGCGTCACCCTGCAGCAGAGCCGATGCACAGAGCCGCTGCACAGAGCCACTGCACAGAGCTGATGCACAGAGCCGCTGCACAGAGCTGATGCACAGAGCCGCTGCACAGAGCCGATGCACAGAGCCGATGCACAGAGCCGATGCACAGAGCCGATGCACAGAGCCGCTGCACAGAGCCGCTGCACAGAGCCGCTGCACAGAGCCGCTGCACAGAGCCGCTGCACAGAGCCGATGCACAGAGCCGCTGCACAGAGCCGATGCACAGAGCCGATGCACAGAGCCGATGCACAGAGCCGCTGCACAGAGCCGATGCACAGAGCCGATGCACAGAGCCGCTGCACAGAGCCGATGCACAGAGCCGATGCACAGAGCCGATGCACAGAGCCGCTGCACAGAGCCGATGCACAGAGCCGATGCACAGAGCCGCTGCACAGAGCCGATGCACAGAGCCGCTGCACAGAGCCGATGCACAGAGCCGATGCACAGAGCCGATGCACAGAGCCGATGCACAGAGCCGATGCACAGAGCCGCTGCACAGAGCCGATGCACAGAGCCGCTGCACAGAGCTGACAGTCAGCACTGATCTGATGCAGATTAAACATCTGGTTCTGCTTCTAACGGGACAACAGACTCCACAGTTTACCTTCTCACCTCCAGCCTCCCTGCAGCAGTGAGCTGTGAGACTCTGATCGCCTTCAGAAGGATAAACAGCGAGTTGAAACCACGACCTCTCTGCTGTGTTTCTGAGGTGGCGGCCCGCGACTCTGTGGTGTCACACTTTAAGGTCACCAGAGAGCGGGCTGTCTGCAAAGCCTCAACCAAGTTTTTGCTTGACACCAGGGATGTCCAAAGTCGGTCCTGCAGGGCCGCTGTCCTGCAGGTTCTAGATGTTTCCCTGCTTCAACACACCTGATTCAGATGAAATGGATCTCTTCAACCGATTGTAAAGTTCTGCACAAGCCTGCTAATGATGTCTTGATCAGAATCAGGTGTGTTGAAGCAGGGAAACATCTAAAACCTGCAGGACAGCGGCCCTCCAGGACCGACTTTGGACATCCCTGCTTTACACCTTTGATGTCCGCATCCGTGTCCTGCCAACCCATAGCCACGCCCCTTTTCAAGGCTGTAGAGATGAGGCAGCCATGTCACGAAGGACTGTTTTTAATCCTTTTATTCGTGCATTTGGTGGCTGAGGAAAGCTTTATTCCACCTGAGGCTGAGCAGGGTTCGACCTTGTGTTTGGTTGCTGCTGCTGCTGCAGCGTGCACGTGTCTGCTGCAGCGTGCACGTTGGAAGAGTTTGCTCTGCTCAACCAGGCAGCGTTTGTGTGTTCATAAATGGAGCCGCTGCCACCTCTAAAACCCGGCTTTGATCTCTGAGACCATGTCAGCTTTCACAGGTCTTTTTTTAAACTGGTTTCTGTCAGATTCTGTGGTTTTAAAAGTGAAGGAAGGTGTGAAACGCTTTAGTGAGAGGAAACTGAGCCTTCTTCAGGTGCTACTTGCTTGTTGACGCTCTGATAAATAAAATGTCAGATGAGAGCTGAAGCTAACGTAGTTTGGGTCTCGTCTGTTTCTGACCCAGCTGCTGTTTTGGGTCAGAATTTGAGGTGTTTTGGTCGCATGATTTAAGGCGTTAATAGTTGTGAAAGTGACTCAGAGTAGGTGTTACATGTGTGAGGCCGCGAGCTCGTTGGGACGATGTTTCCGGATTAATGAACCGAAGACTTTCTGTAACCTTTAAAGCCAGGGCTGAAAACTGAACAGGACAAAGTAAACAAACTGAGAACATCAAACCAATAAAAACTTAAATGAATAAACCGTAAAAACATCTGGAAGCTCAGAAGAACCACACATCTGGATCAGATTCAGTTCAATTCAGTTTTATTTATAAAGCGAATCGCAGCAGATCTCAAGCTTGAAGGATGCAGAATGATGAGACCCGGCGGCCCCTTTATCAGGAACACCTGTTCAGGTACCTGTTCACACAGAGAATCAGCCAATCACAGGGCAGCAGCTCGCTGCATTCAGGCCTGTGGTGGAGGTGGAGACCACCTGCTGGGTTCACACCGAGCATCAGAACGGGGGTTTAAGGGACTTTGAACGTTGGTTGTTGGTGCCAGACGGGTCAGAAACAGCTGTTCTGCTGGGATTTGCACCCACAACCATCTCTGGGGTTAACAGAGAACGGTCAGAAGAAGAGAAAATATCCAGTTAAAATGCTTCTTCTATGTGAGAGGAGAATGGGCAGCCTGGTTCCAGGTGGCAGGAAGGCAGGAAGGCAGCAGGAACTCCAATAACCCCGTGTAAGGGTGTGGGGGGGTCTGTTCTGGGCCCACTTTGGGCCCCTCGGTACCAGCTGGGCATCGTTTAAATTAATTAAGGCAGTTCTGAGGGCTAAAGGGGGCCCGACCATTTACTGTCAGGTACCTGATAAAGTGGCCGGTGGGTTCCTTATCCAATCCAATCATAATCCAATTATAATCCTAACAAATCAAATGCATTTAATTCCAAATTAGTCAAAAAACAAAGTTGTTTATTTAAGGAAACCAACAGATTTATCAGTAAACTGACCTGTTTTACTCTTGTTTGGACTTCTTTGAGAACACATCCCATTAAACTTCTCATATTTCTCTCACTTTTGAATGTCAGACTTTAAATCCCGTCTCTTTGTTTTCTTTTGTTTACATTTCTGACCCGTCACCTGTTTGAAATGCTGGAGCTCCTGCAGCCTCGGCATCAGGTGACGCTGGCTGTAAAGTGCTCCGGTTTCACTTCCCACAGCAAATAAAACCAACGCACATGCAACACTTCCTACGGGCAGCAAAGCAAAGAATAAGCACATAAACGCCTTCTGCAGCTTCATTTTTAGTGAACTTGGCTCGTTCGTTCGGAAGCTTCACAGTCTGCTCTCGAGTGTCGCGCTGTCTTTTTCTGGACCGCTGTTGCACGGCGCCGCGGCTTCATCCTCCGTCTCCTCAGCTGGGATTCAAAGAAAGAAAAGAGTTAGTAAAGCAGAGGTGAGGAGAAGCGCTCCTGGTGACGAACTCAGCCAAACAAAAGGTTCTACACTGGAAAAAATCAAAGTCTTACCAAGTATATTTGTCTCATTTCTAGTCCAAATATCTCATTACACTTAATATCAGACACAACTGCCTAACAAGCTCTATTTCAGCCAGATATAGGGACTTGTTTTAAGGACTTGTTTACATCTTGAATATCTTGTTAAATGAAAAGTCTTGAGTCACATATCACATGAAACAAGCTTTTGTTTTTACATTTGAAGAGGTTTTTAAGCTAATTTCAAGATCACTTTTATCTCAAAAGTCCTAAATATCTCATCTTATTTCAAAAAATCTTGACAAGCCGATTTTCACTAGTTCCATTGGCAGATTTTTTTGCTTATTTAAAACAAAAAACGTCTTTTATTTGTTGTTTTTTTTACTTATTTTTGGAGGGGCATTGTTTACCAGTGTAGGTTCTCAGTTCTCTGAAGGATCCCATTAACTGGACCACTGACCTTTGACCTGTCGGGCCAGGAGGCGCGGTCCCGCCAGTCCGATACCCAGAGCGCCGATGGGAGCGGTGGTCAGGATGGCTAACACGGCTAACGTTAGCACGTCCAGACCAAACCTGATCAAGGTCTCGTCCCCCGTCTCCCTCGCCATGTCCAGCGCCTTGGAGCCAATCGCCGCCTGGCACAGGAGGGAATGAACACGTGAAATGTAACCAATGGTGGTGGTTGACGAGCATTAGGTCATACTCGTCCTCGGAGTTATACGGAAGGCTGAATGTGAGGGATTTAAAGATATTCCTGCGGTCGACGTAGAGCTTCTAGTGATTCCAGAGCTGTGAAGCACACCCACACACCTGAACAGTGGCTTTGGGCAGCCAGGCCACAGCGATGAAGAGTTTCTCCTTCAGGTTGAATCCTCCAAAATGAACCAGCAGGAAGGTGAACAGGAGACGGATCACCAGACCAACACAGATGCAGGCCATACCCAGACCTGTCCGCACAACAAAGACAGCAGACAGGCCCATGTTTTTACCGGAGTGGCCAACAGTCCTGTTTATATAGTGGCTGTTTTTGAGCTTTTGTTCTTACCAACGGTGCTGGGACTGAGGGTCGCTATGGTGATTTCAGCTCCAATCAGACCAAAGAGGAGTGGCTGGAAGACATCCCATGCTTGGCCCACCATGGCTGCCACTGGGACCTGGACATGAGGAAAGACCTTAATGCATTAGACAGCAGGGGTTCCCAAACTTTTCCGTGCCAAGGCCCCCCAAACAGTATCAGCTTCTGGCCCCCTTTGCAAGCCACAGACAATGCTACAAAATATGTAAAGAAACATCAACTTTTGGAATTTTTTGGTATTTTCTTTCTTTTCTTCACGGACAGCAGCTCGCCGTGTGAATGCAGCCTGACTAAATGCTCTTCTTTACGTCTGAAGAAGTCGGCCGTTTTTTCAGACTCTGCCGGATGTTTTTGTATCATGTGACGCTGAAGTTTCGAAGGTTTTGAACACTCATTTGAGTCTCCAGACAGGACACTGTAAATCCAAACTTAATGTATGCTGCCTCTTCCTTTCTGATTTTAGTCGGCCAGTTCTTTCGGTCTCTTCCAAGTCAAAAATCTGTCCATTTTGGCTAAGCTAGCTACATGCTAGCTTGAGGAGCAGAGCAGCTTCAGAACAGGCGCAAACCGCCAGGTCTACCATGTTTTGACTGGCAGCCAATCAGAAAGACATGCATGGCAAATAACATTTCCATATGATATATTATTTTAAATTGTATTTTACAATACTGATTAAAAACATGTAATTCTGTTTTTTTTTTTTTATTATCTTCACTCCAGTTTTCTGTGGCCCCCCTAGCGCCCCCTGGCGGCCCCCACTTTGATATCCACTGCATTAGACAGCAGGGGGTTTGCTCTGCGATGCCGCGGCTCCGGATCTGCGTCACCTTGTCACTCTTCCATCCCAGCGCGGCCAAGAAGGAAAGCACCAGCGTACAGAGGCCACCAGCTCCGGCAAACCCGACAACGTGACTGAAGAAGACTGAAAATATGGACAGACCCAGCAGCATGAGGGTCCTCCTCCCCACCAGGTCCTCCTGCACACAGAGAGAGGATCTGTAGACACAGCTCCATGCATCGTTTATGAGAACGAGGACACGAGACGATGCCAAACCTGGTCTTTGCTTGGAAATAAGCACAAGAACAGGCCCAGGACCACCCCGGCGAGGACACCGCCCACCACCTCCAGCAGACCTTTCAGGATGTTCATCCACGTGGAACCTGCAGACAGGGCCGTATTAAGTCAATGTGGTGCCCCTGGGCACTAAACTTCAAGTGCCCCTAGGCTACATTTTCAAACGTATTCATTCAAAATCAGTAACAATTAAAGCAGCATCCATCAATATACAGTATGTAGGATTATTCAAATATCTCCATTTAAAACCAATCAATTCAATTCACTATCAATCCAAACAGCATCCATATTTTAAAATGTACAGATTCAAAATGTGTATCAATTCAAAGAGCATTTGTCTATATTGAAATATATTATTAGAGCATCCACCTATGCAGCACTAACAACACTCCCATTATCCAGGGGGACGTCATTGCCACAGCCGTCCCAGAGCACCATAAGTTGTCTCCCCGGAATGCCAAACCACTTCAAAACTTAATCAGGGTGCTTGCTGTTTTTCCAAATCAAAATTCCAGACTTTTTTAAAACTGAGACTTTTTTTCCCCAAGACCTTAACTTTATGTGCTTGTAACTTGTGTGCCTACTGCCTACTTCATTGGTTGAGATTGTACCAACTGTGTTTATTACAAATGTTCATTTTTATAGGTTAGTATTCAATAAACAAATGCATTATTCACAGTAAATTATGCTTTTACTGATGAAAACGTTTCAAAACATGAAAATAACAAGTACATGAATTTCACATCAAACAAGTGTATCAAAAACTATCTATAAAAAAAGAATGGATGGATGAATGTATGTAGAATTCAGTCTCTTCACTCACATCTCATCCCATTAGGCTAATACAGTACGTGACCAGTTAGTAAAATTCTAGTTTTATAGCCTACCTTCCTATTTCTCATTTCACAATTGAGCATTCTGTAAAATTCTACTATACATTTATTTTCCATACTTATTAAGACTTTCAAGACTTGCGCAAGCACCCTGTTAATCACGGCCACAATATGTCGCAACACCTCTCTCCAATACTACATCGTCTTTTTGTTGTCTGAGAACAACATCAACCGTACACGCATCCCGTGTGACCTCCTGAGAAGTGCGAGCAGACACTCGCGGTGGCTTGCGCTCTTCTCGTGGGCTGTGACTCTGTCCGGGTGTTTCCAGTCACTGTACCCCTCGGTGAAAGCATTTTGCTGCCCGGCCAGGCATTTACACGCAAAACAGTACACCATGCCGGTTGAAGGGGAATAGATTAGCCAATCTCTAGACACTGACTGTTTGTTCGGCAGCTGGCATTGGAAGAGATCGTTTGTAAGAAACCTGGTTTTCTTACCGTCGTGCCGTGCTGCTGCTGCATATTTAGCCGCCCGGTTGTGGTAGATGGTGGGACCGTTAGCAATAGCCAGCTGGTTGTCAGCAGTTGTCGATGTTTTTATAAAGAAACGATCTAACACTGGAACATTTTTAATTGCCGCTAAACGCCTGGAGTCTTTTAATTTTTTTATTTTTCTCTTCGCACAACCACTCAATTGATGTCTATCCATTTATTTAAATTTTTACCGCGTTTTTTAAAAAACACGATGCATTTCACCATAGGTGGACTGGCTCAGTGACAGGGTGAGGGAGGGGGGTGAGGGGGGGTTAATGTTCACATCAGGCCACTATTGCTCAGAATTATGATATATCGTTGCTGTTCTTATCACATTAGTTTTAATAATGAATTTTATATGAATATTTATGTCAAGTGTAATCATTTTAAGTGTACAAACATTCATGAAAAAACTTTTTAAAGTTTGTCGTGTGGTGCCCCCCCACTGGCTGTGAATGGTTGGTGCCCCTGGGCACTGTGCCGCAGGCCCATATAGTTAATCCGGCCTTGCTGCAGGAACAGCAGCAACACGGCATGTAGAACAGGGTAATCCGGCAGAACGAGGCAGAACAAGGCACAAAGGGGCAGAAGGAGGCAGAACGAGGCAGAAAGAGGCAAAACGAGGCAGAACGAGGCAGAACGAGGCAGAAAGGGGCAGAACGAGGCAGAAAGGGGCAGAATGAGACAGAACGAGGCAAAACGAGGCAAAACGAGGCAGAACGAGGCAAAACGAGGCAAAACGAGGCAGAACTAGGCAAAACGAGGCTGAACGAGGCAAAACGAGGCAGAACGAGGCAGAAAGGGGCAGAATGAGGCTGAACGAGGCAAAACGAGGCAGAACTAGGCAAAACGAGGCAGAACGGGGCAGAACGAGGCAGAACGAGACAAAACGAGGCAGAACGAGGCAGAACGAGGCAGAACGAGGCAGAACGAGGCAGAAAGGGGAAGAAGGAGGCAGAACGAGGCAGAACGAGGCAGAACGGGGCAGAAGGAGGCAAAACGAGGCAGAACGAGGCAGAAAGGGGCAGAACGAGGCAGAAAGGGGCAGAATGAGACAGAACGAGGCAGAACGAGGCAGAACGAGACAAAACGAGGCAGAACGAGGCAGAACGAGGCAGAACGAGGCAGAACGAGGCAAAACGAGGCAGAACGAGACAGAACGAGGCAGAACGAGGCAGAACGAGACAAAACGAGGCAGAACGAGGCAGAACGAGGCAGAACGAGGCAAAACGAGGCAGAACGAGGCAGAAAGGGGAAGAAGGAGGCAGAACGAGGCAGAACGAGGCAGAAGGAGGCAGAAGGAGGCAAAACGAGGCAGAACGAGGCAGAAAGGGGCAGAACGAGGCAGAAAGGGGCAGAATGAGACAGAACGAGGCAGAAGGAGGCAGAACGAGGCAGAACGAGGCAAAACGAGGCAGAACGAGGCAGAACGAGGCAGAAAGGGGCAGAACGAGGCAGAAAGGGGCAGAATGAGGCTGAACGAGGCAAAACGAGGCAGAATGAGGCAGAAAGGGGCAGAATGAGACAGAACGAGGCAAAACGAGGCAAAACGAGGCAGAACTAGGCAAAACGAGGCAGAACGGGGCAGAACGAGGCAGAACGAGACAAAACGAGGCAGAACGAGGCAGAACGAGGCAGAACGAGGCAAAACGAGGCAGAACGAGGCAGAAAGGGGCAGAAGGAGGCAGAACGAGGCAGAACGAGGCAGAACGAGGCAAAACGAGGCAGAACGAGGCAGAAAGGGGCAGAACGAGGCAGAAAGGGGCAGAATGAGACAGAACGAGGCAGAACGAGGCAGAACGAGGCAGAACGAGGCAAAACGAGGCAGAACGAGGCAGAACGAGGCAAAACGAGGCAGAACGAGGCAGAACGAGGCAAAACGAGGCAGAACGAGGCAGAACTAGGCAAAACGAGGCAGAACGGGGCAGAACGAGGCAGAACGAGACAAAACGAGGCAGAACGAGGCAGAACGAGGCAGAACGAGGCAAAACGAGGCAGAACGAGGCAGAAAGGGGCAGAAGGAGGCAGAACGAGGCAGAACGAGGCAGAACGAGGCAGAACGAGGCAAAACGAGGCAGAACGAGGCAGAAAGGGGCAGAACGAGGCAGAAAGGGGCAGAATGAGACAGAACGAGGCACAAAGGGGCAGAAGGAGGCAGAACGAGGCAGAACGAGGCAGAACGAGGCAAAACGAGGCAGAACGAGGCAGAAAGGGGCAGAACGAGGCAGAAAGGGGCAGAATGAGACAGAACGAGGCAAAACGAGGCAAAACGAGGCAGAACTAGGCAAAACGAGGCAGAACGGGGCAGAACGAGGCAGAACGAGACAAAACGAGGCAGAACGGGGCAGAACGGGGCAAAACGAAGCAGAACGAGGCAAAACGAGGCAAAACGAGGCAGAACTAGGCAAAATGAGGCAGAACGAGGCAGAACGAGGCAGAATGAGGCTGAACGAGGCTGAACGAGGCAGAACGAGGCAGAACGAGGCAGAACGAGGCAGAACGGGGCAGAAAGGGGCAGAATGAGGCTGAACGAGGCAGAACGAGGCAGAACGAGGCAGAACGAGGCAGAACGAGGCAGAACGAGGCAAAACGAGGCAGAACGAGGCAGAAAGGGGCAGAACGAGGCAGAACGAGGCAGAAAGGGGCAGAAGGAGGCAGAACGAGGCAGAACGAGGCAGAACGAGGCAGAACGAGGCAAAACGAGGCAGAACGAGGCAGAAAGGGGCAGAACGAGGCAGAAAGGGGCAGAATGAGACAGAACGAGGCACAAAGGGGCAGAAGGAGGCAGAAGGAGGCAGAACGAGGCAGAACGAGGCAAAACGAGGCAGAACGAGGCAGAAAGGGGCAGAACGAGGCAGAAAGGGGCAGAATGAGACAGAACGAGGAAAAACGAGGCAAAACGAGGCAGAACTAGGCAAAACGAGGCAGAAAGGGGCAGAACGAGGCAGAACGAGACAAAACGAGGCAGAACGAGGCAGAACGGGGCAGAACGGGGCAAAACGAGGCAGAACGAGGCAAAACGAGGCAAAACGAGGCAGAACTAGGCAAAATGAGGCAGAACGAGGCAGAACGGGGCAGAACGAGGCAGAACGAGGCAGAACGAGGCAGAACGAGGCAGAACGGGGCAGAAAGGGGCAGAACGAGGCAGAACGAGGCAGAACGAGGCTGAACGAGGCTGAACGAGGCAGAACGAGGCAGAACGGGGCAGAAAGGGGCAGAATGAGGCAGAACGAGGCAGAACGAGGCAGAACGAGGCAGAACGAGGCAGAACGGGGCAGAAAGGGGCAGAATGAGGCTGAACGAGGCTGAACGAGGCAGAACGAGGCAGAACGGGGCAGAAAGGGGCAGAACGAGACAGAACGAGGTAGAATGAGACAGAACGAGGCAGAACGAGGCAGAAAGGGGCAGAACGAGGCAGAATGAGAAAGAACGAGGCAGAAAAGGGCAGAACGAGGCAGAACGAGGCAGAAAGGGGCAGAAGGAGGCAGAAGGAGGCAGAACGAGGCAGAACGAGGCAGAACGAGGCAGAACGAGGCAAAACGAGGCAGAATGAGGCAGAAAGGGGCAGAACGAGGCAGAAAGGGGCAGAATGAGACAGAACGAGGCAGAACGAGGCAAAACGAGGCAGAACTAGGCAAAACGAGGCAGAACGAGGCAGAACGAGACAAAACGAGGCAAAACGAGGCAGAACGAGGCAGAAAGAGGCAGAACGAGGCAGAACGAGGCAAAACAAGGCAGAACGAGGCAGAAGGAGGCAGAACGAGGCAAAACGAGGCAGAACGAGGCAGAAGGAGGCAGAACGAGGCAGAACGAGGCAAAACGAGGCAGAACGAGGCAGAAAGGGGCAGAAGGAGGCAGAACGAGGCAGAACGAGGCAGAACGAGGCAGAACGAGGCAAAACGAGGCAGAACGAGGCAGAAAGGGGCAGAACGAGGCAGAAAGGGGCAGAATGAGACAGAACGAGGCACAAAGGGGCAGAAGGAGGCAGAACGAGGCAGAACGAGGCAGAACGAGGCAGAAAGGGGCAGAACGAGGCAGAAAGGGGCAGAATGAGACAGAACGAGGCAAAACGAGGCAAAACGAGGCAGAACTAGGCAAAACGAGGCAGAACGGGGCAGAACGAGGCAGAACGAGACAAAACGAGGCAGAACGGGGCAGAACGGGGCAAAACGAAGCAGAACGAGGCAAAACGAGGCAAAACGAGGCAGAACTAGGCAAAATGAGGCAGAACGAGGCAGAACGGGGCAGAACGAGGCAGAATGAGGCTGAACGAGGCTGAACGAGGCAGAACGAGGCAGAACGAGGCAGAACGAGGCAGAACGGGGCAGAAAGGGGCAGAATGAGGCTGAACGAGGCTGAACGAGGCAGAACGAGGCAGAACGAGGCAGAACGAGGCAGAACGAGGCAAAACGAGGCAGAACGAGGCAGAAAGGGGCAGAACGAGGCAGAACGAGGCAGAACGAGGCAGAAAGGGGCAGAAGGAGGCAGAACGAGGCAGAACGAGGCAGAACGAGGCAGAACGAGGCAAAACGAGGCAGAACGAGGCAGAAAGGGGCAGAACGAGGCAGAAAGGGGCAGAATGAGACAGAACGAGGCACAAAGGGGCAGAAGGAGGCAGAAGGAGGCAGAACGAGGCAGAACGAGGCAAAACGAGGCAGAACGAGGCAGAAAGGGGCAGAACGAGGCAGAAAGGGGCAGAATGAGACAGAACGAGGAAAAACGAGGCAAAACGAGGCAGAACTAGGCAAAACGAGGCAGAACGGGGCAGAACGAGGCAGAACGAGACAAAACGAGGCAGAACGAGGCAGAACGGGGCAGAACGGGGCAAAACGAGGCAGAACGAGGCAAAACGAGGCAAAACGAGGCAGAACTAGGCAAAACGAGGCAGAACGAGGCAGAACGGGGCAGAACGAGGCAGAACGAGGCAGAACGAGGCAGAACGAGGCAGAACGAGGCAGAACGGGGCAGAAAGGGGCAGAACGAGGCAGAACGAGGCAGAACGAGGCTGAACGAGGCTGAACGAGGCAGAACGAGGCAGAACGGGGCAGAAAGGGGCAGAATGAGGCAGAACGAGGCAGAACGAGGCAGAACGAGGCAGAACGAGGCAGAACGAGGCAGAACGGGGCAGAAAGGGGCAGAATGAGGCTGAACGAGGCTGAACGAGGCAGAACGAGGCAGAACGGGGCAGAAAGGGGCAGAACGAGACAGAACGAGGTAGAATGAGACAGAACGAGGCAGAACGAGGCAGAAAGGGGCAGAACGAGGCAGAATGAGAAAGAACGAGGCAGAAAAGGGCAGAACGAGGCAGAACGAGGCAGAAAGGGGCAGAAGGAGGCAGAAGGAGGCAGAACGAGGCAGAACGAGGCAGAACGAGGCAGAACGAGGCAAAACGAGGCAGAATGAGGCAGAAAGGGGCAGAACGAGGCAGAAAGGGGCAGAATGAGACAGAACGAGGCAAAACGAGGCAAAACGAGGCAGAACTAGGCAAAACGAGGCAGAACGAGGCAGAACGAGACAAAACGAGGCAAAACGAGGCAGAACGGGGCAGAACGAGGCAGAACGAGACAAAACGAGGCAGAACGAGGCAGAACGAGACAAAACGAGGCAGAACGAGGCAGAACGGGGCAAAACGAGGCAGAACGAGGCAAAACGAGGCAAAACGAGGCAGAACTAGGCAAAATGAGGCAGAACGAGGCAGAACGGGGCAGAATGAGGCTGAACGAGGCTGAACGAGGCAGAACGAGGCAGAACGAGGCAGAACGAGGCAGAACGAGGCAGAAAGAGGCAGAACGAGGCAGAACGAGGCAAAACAAGGCAGAACGAGGCAGAAAGAGGCAGAACGAGGCAGAACGAGGCAAAACAAGGCAGAACGAGGCAGAACGAGGCAGAACGAGGCAGAACGAGGCAGAATGAGGCTGAACGAGGCAGAATGAGGCTGAACGAGGCTGAACGAGGCAGAACGAGGCAGAACGAGGCAGAACGAGGCAGAACGAGGCAGAAAGAGGCAGAACGAGGCAGAACGAGGCAAAACAAGGCAGAACGAGGCAGAACGAGGCAGAACGAGGCAAAACGAGGCAGAACGAGGCAGAAAGGGGCAGAAGGAGGCAGAACGAGGCAGAACGAGGCAGAACGAGGCAGAACGAGGCAAAACGAGGCAGAACGAGGCAGAAAGGGGCAGAATGAGACAGAACGAGGCACAAAGGGGCAGAAGGAGGCAGAACGAGGCAGAACGAGGCAGAACGAGGCAGAACGAGGCAGAAAGGGGCAGAACGAGGCAGAAAGGGGCAGAATGAGACAGAACGAGGCAAAACGAGGCAGAACGAGGCAGAACTAGGCAAAACGAGGCAGAACTAGGCAAAACGAGGCAGAACGGGGCAGAACGAGGCAGAACGAGACAAAACGAGGCAGAACGAGGCAGAACGGGGCAGAACGGGGCAAAACGAGGCAGAACGAGGCAAAACGAGGCAAAACGAGGCAGAACTAGGCAAAATGAGGCAGAACGAGGCAGAACGGGGCAGAACGAGGCAGAACGAGGCTGAACGAGGCTGAACGAGGCAGAACGAGGCAGAACGAGGCAGAGCGAGGCAGAAAGGGGCAGAATGAGGCAGAACGAGGCTGAACGAGGCTGAACGAGGCTGAACGAGGCAGAACGAGGCAGAACGAGGCAGAGCGAGGTAGAAAGGGGCAGAATGAGGCTGAACGAGGCTGAACGAGGCAGAACGAGGCAGAACGAGGCAGAACGAGGCAGAACGAGGCAGAACGGGGCAGAAAGGGGCAGAATGAGGCTGAACGAGGCTGAACGAGGCAGAACGAGGCAGAACGGGGCAGAAAGGGGCAGAACGAGGCAGAATGAGACAGAACGAGGCAGAACGAGGCAGAAAGGGGCAGAACGAGGCAGAATGAGACAGAACGAGGCAGAAAAGGGCAGAACGAGGCAGAACGAGGCAGAACTAGGCAAAATGAGGCAGAACGAGGCAGAACGGGGCAGAACGAGGCAGAATGAGGCTGAACGAGGCTGAACGAGGCAGAACGAGGCAGAACGAGGCAGAGCGAGGCAGAAAGGGGCAGAATGAGGCTGAACGAGGCTGAACGAGGCAGAACGAGGCAGAACGAGGCAGAACGAGACAGAACGAGGCAGAACGGGGCAGAAAGGGGCAGAATGAGGCTGAACGAGGCTGAACGAGGCAGAACGAGGCAGAACGGGGCAGAAAGGGGCAGAACGAGGCAGAATGAGACAGAACGAGGCAGAATGAGACAGAACGAGGCAGAACGAGGCAGAAAGGGGCAGAACGAGGCAGAAAAGGGCAGAACGAGGCAGAACGAGGCAGAAAGGGGCAGAAGGAGGCAGAACGAGGCAGAACGAGGCAGAACGAGGCAGAACGAGGCAGAACGAGGCAAAACGAGGCAGAAAGGGGCAGAACGAGGCAGAAAGGGGCAGAATGAGACAGAACGAGGCAAAACGAGGCAAAACGAGGCAGAACTAGGCAAAACGAGGCAGAACGAGGCAGAACGGGGCAGAACGAGGCAGAACGAGACAAAACGAGGCAGAACGAGGCAGAACGAGACAAAACGAGGCAGAACGGGGCAGAACGAGGCAGAACGAGACAAAACGAGGCAGAACGAGGCAGAACGAGACAAAACGAGGCAGAACGAGGCAGAACGGGGCAAAACGAGGCAGAACGAGGCAAAACGAGGCAAAACGAGGCAGAACGGGGCAGAACGAGGCAGAATGAGGCTGAACGAGGCAGAATGAGGCTGAACGAGGCTGAACGAGGCAGAACGAGGCAGAACGAGGCAGAACGAGGCAGAACGAGGCAGAACGGGGCAGAAAGGGGCAGAACGAGGCTGAACGAGGCAGAACGAGGCAGAACGAGGCAGAACGAGGCAGAATGAGACAGAACGAGGCAGAAAAGGGCAGAACGAGGCAGAAAAGGGCAGAATGAGACAGAATGAGGCAGAAAAGGGCAGAAAGGGGCAGAACGAGGCAGAATGAGACAGAACGAGGCAGAAAAGGGCAGAACGAGGCAGAAAAGGGCAGAATGAGACAGAATGAGGCAGAAAAGGGCAGAAAGGGGCAGAAAGGGGCAGAATGAGACAGAACGAGGCAGAACGAGGCAGAACGAGGCAAAACGAGGCAAAACGAGGCAGAACGAGGCAGAAAGGGGCAGAAAGGGGCAGAATGAGACAGAACGAGGCAGAACGAGACAGAACGAGGCAGAAAGGGGCAGAGCGAGGCAGAACGAGGCAGAACGAGACAGAACGAGGCAGAAAGGGGCAGAAAGGGGCAGAATGAGACAGAACGAGGCAGAACGAGACAGAACGAGGCAAAACGAGGCAGAACGGGGCAGAAAGGGGCAGAATGAGACAGAACGAGGCAGAAAGGGGCAGAAAGGGGCAGAACGAGGCAGAGCGAGGCAGAGCGAGGCAGAACGAGGCAGAACGAGGCAGAACGAGGCAAAACGAGGCAGAACGGGGCAGAAAGGGGCAGAATGAGACAGAACGAGGCAGAAAGGGGCAGAAAGGGGCAGAACGAGGCAGAAAAGGGCAGAATGAGACAGAACGAGGCAGAAAAGGGCAGAAAGGGGCAGAAAGGGGCAGAATGAGACAGAACGAGGCAGAACGAGGCAGAACGAGGCAGAAAGAGGCGGAAAAGACCATCATACCCGTAGAGAAGGCTATTCCCAGGCAGGTGGAGAAGCCCGTTATCGCTAAGATGTCATCGAAGCTCCCAGCAGCCATCAGCAGGGTCGGGATTCCCTGAAATCACACAGCAGGAGCTTTAAGAGAACATCCGGGCAGGGGACTACAGAGCCGTATGTTCTCTGGTCTTATCAGGGCTCTGGGGGGCTTTGGGCGGTTCTGTTGGTGGTCAATAAGGAGTTTAGGATGGTCCTAAAGGAGGGACACAGCTGAGGCTCCATAGATCCAACACCGGACTCTAATGCTCACTGGTAAAGGGAGTTCGGAGGGTTCCGGAGATACTTCCAGATGTTTTGGTTGCCTCTGATCTTACTCTGTTGGTCTAATATCGAGTTGTTTGGGGGATCATAGAGATCTTTCTGAGGGATCTGGCTGTGAGGAAGGATCCATGCAGATTCCTTCCCAAACAGGAGGTCATAAAGGTGCCTTTGATGGTTAATGGAAGAGTTAATAAGTTAATAATAAGTCTCCAGTGGTTCAGCTGAGAAAACGGGGCATTCTGTCTCTGAAGAAGCTCGGTGTTACACCAGAACACATGAAATATTGAGTTTGTGGCTTTATTGATAAGTTAAATGTTACTTGGTAAGTTAAAAGGCTGCAGAGTTGTGTTTATCTGCTGTAACCAGGCAAGCTGCTCCCTTCAGTCTGCTGCCCCCGGTGGCAGAACGCATGCGTTACAGCAGCTCCATGTGGCAGGGCCGGCCCAAGCCTTTATGGGGCCTTAAGCAGAATTTCATTTGGGGCCCCCCTACCATCACTTCAGCTCCAGATGCCTCATTATTCCATAGGCTACACTGTTATGTGTGTAACGGACCCACAATCATTAGCATTATTTGTAATCCTCTTACATTATACAGATGTCATTCTTGTTTTTAACCTTAAAGGGATAGCAAACTCATAAATATGGTTTAATTAACTTCTACATAAAGAGTGATGTATAAGTATGGTTCATTAAATTAACTATTTGAAAGTAACATCAGGAGGCTGGAGACTGCATTTGTAGTAAACACGTTAAATAGTTTCATTTCTTTCAGATGTGCAATGGTGTGCAAAATGTTCAAAATACAAATACAAAATAGAGTCAAATGACATTCACATTATGTTACAGAAAAATAAAGTTGTAATCAAAATTAAATTCAAAATTGCTCTCGGGGCCCCCTGGTGGCGTGGGGGCCCTAAGCGACCGCATAGTTGGCATATGCCTTGGGCCGGCTCTGCCTGATGCTTTACCTTCTCCACTCCGTATCCTTCCCTCTGCAGGAGCAGCATCGAAGGCACAACGACCGCTGGAGACACTGCAGCCAGAACAAAGCTGCGTGCACACACACACGTGCACACACACACATGCACAGACACGTGCACACACACGGTCATGTTAGTGACTTTTGATCCAGTTTCACAGACAGAAACAGCAGCAGTTTGCACGTTTATCATGATGCGTTTGTGCTTGTTGTGGTCCTCACAACTACAGACACATGGACGCCTGTGAGTGTGTTTGTTACCCCAGTATGAAGCCCCAGACCCAGGGCAGCCTGAGCAGGAAGTGGGCCTGTGTGAGTGTGTTTGTTACCCCAGTATGAAGCCCCAGACCCAGGGCAGCCTGAGCAGGAAGTGGGCCTGTGTGTGAGTGTGTTTGTTACCCCAGTATGAAGCCCCAGACCCAGGGCAGCCTGAGCAGGAAGTGGGCCTGTGTGAGTGTGTTTGTTACCCCAGTATGAAGCCCCAGACCCAGGGCAGCCTGAGCAGGAAGTGGGCCTGTGTGTGAGTGTGTTTGTTACCCCAGTATGAAGCCCCAGACCCAGGGCAGCCTGAGCAGGAAGTGGGCCTGTGTGTGAGTGTGTTTGTTACCCCAGTATGAAGCCCCAGACCCAGGGCAGCCTGAGCAGGAAGTGGACCTGTGTGTGAGTGTGTTTGTTACCCCAGTATGAAGCCCCAGACCCAGGGCAGCCTGAGCAGGAAGTGGGCCTGTGTGAGTGTTTGTTACCCCAGTATGAAGCCCCAGACCCAGGGCAGCCTGAGCAGGAAGTGGGCCTGTGTGAGTGTTTGTTACCCCAGTATGAAGCCCCAGACCCAGGGCAGCCTGAGCAGGAAGTGGGCCTGTGTGTGAGTGTTTGTTACCCCAGTATGAAGCCCCAGACCCAGGGCAGCCTGAGCAGGAAGTGGGCCTGTGTGTGAGTGTGTTTGTTACCCCAGTATGAAGCCCCAGACCCAGGGCAGCCTGAGCAGGAAGTGGGCCTGTGTGTGTGTTTGTTACCCCAGTATGAAGCCCCAGACCCAGGGCAGCCTGAGCAGGAAGTGGGAGACCACAGCGATGGTGGAGGCCTCCAGCATGCAGGGGCCGACGGCAACACGCACGCACACCGCTTTCAGACGGCTTAACGCCTGCAACGTGCACACATACAGAAACATGCGTGAGCACGGCAACGTGCACACATAGGCTGTGTTCGAAACCACCTACTACAGACTGCATACTACATACTACATCCTGTTTACTACATACTACATACTGCATACTGCATACTACATACTGCATACTACATACTGCATACTACATACTACATACTGCATACTACATACTACATACTACATACTACATACTACATACTGCATACTGGATACTACATACTGCATACTACATACTGCATACCACATACTGCATACTACATCCTGTTTACTACATACTACATACTGCATACTACATACTACATACTACATACTACATACTACATACTGCATACTGGATACTACATACTGCATACTACATACTGCATACCACATACTGCATACTACACACTGCATACTACATACTAAATACTTCCATACTACACACTGCATACTACATACTGCATACTACATACTAAATACTTCCATACTACATACTGCATACTACATAATAAATACTTCCATACTACACACTGCATACTACATACTGCATACTACATACTAAATACTTCCATACTACATACTGCATACTACATACTAAATACTTCCATACTACATACTGCATACTACATACTACATACTATATACGGTTTACTACATACTACATACTGCATACTGCATACTACATACTACATACTGTTTACTACATACTACATACTGCATACTGCATACTGCATACTACACACTGCATACTACATACTGCATACTGCATACTGCATACTACACACTGCATACTACATACTGCATACTACATACTAAATACTTCCATACTACATACTGCATACTACATACTAAATACTTCCATACTACATACTGCATACTACATACTACATACTATATACGGTTTACTACATACTACATACTGCATACTGCATACTACATACTACATACTGTTTACTACATACTACATACTGCATACTGCATACTACATACTACATACTACATACTGCATACTACATACTTCCATACTACATACTATATACTTCCATACTACATACTGCATACTACATACTACACACTACATACTGTTTACTACATACTACATACTGCATACTGCATACTGCATACTACATAATGCATACTGCATACTACATACTACATACTGCATACTACATACTACATACTTCCATACTACATTCTACATACTGCATACTACATACTACATACTACATACTGCATACTGCATACTCATGAAACAGACAGTATGCAGTGCGTTTACCCACAATGCATTTCGCTCCTGCCCGAGCTGAAATCAGCCGGCCTGAAGCTGATTTCTCTTAAGCTCTAAACTCTGTAAACTTTAGCAACATTTAAAACATTTTCAGGTGAGAAAGTAGTCGTTTAGATCCCCAACGTGTTGAAAACATGACAAAATACCGGCTGTTTACAATTTTGTTCCCACGAATTCGGCGCTACTAAAGCTAGCCGCAGTGAGCTAACGCACTTCCTGTTATTTTCACAAAATAAAATTCCCGTTGCCTTTTATCATAGGGAAAGCCATTACCATACAATTGGTGCTTTTGTTTTGAAAACAGGAAGTGAACCTACCCTCGTTGTAGCTAGTTTGAAACTGCCGTTTTGACAGGAAATGACGATCGGCGACGTCACGTTACGTTGCATCTTGGGTAGTTTGAGTATGAGTAGTAACCTCATGATGCATACCCAACATTTCAGAGAATCTAGTATGCATCCGGGAACTTCTGCTTACTCAAACTCGCATACTAACTCAGAAAGTTAGTAGGAGAAGTAGAAGAAGTATGCGGTTTGGATCACAGCCATAATGAAACCTGCGTGAGCTCGCCGGCGTGCGCTGAGCGTCCGTGAGCGTGTGCGTACCGAGGGGTCGAGGCCCAGCCCCGCTCTGGTCAGGATGATTGACAGGGCGATGTTCCTCAGAGCTGCAGACCAGTGCGTGTCGATGAAGATGGCGTCCGTGATGATGGGAACGTTCCGCAGCAGCAGCCCTGCCAGCAGCATACCTGCACACACGTGAATCAGCTCAGGTGGGGATTGGACGAGATTAGGTGAAGGTAAGAAGGTTGTGTTGATGGATAATACCAAGCAGCGGGGGGAAGGGGGGCAGTGTGGGCAGCTGGATCATTCCCGCCAGCTTCCCTCCCAGCACAGAGCAGGTGAAGAGGATGACGATGCCGAAAAGGTTCCCTCCAGGTAAACACTCCTTTCCCGTGATGGACCAGACGACTCCGAACAGCAGAGCAAACAGACACGCTGCGAGCAAATGGGAAAACCTGTGGTTAAAGGTCCGGGTTAAACCCCAGGATGGTTCTCTGCATCACAGCGTTTCAGCCCGAACATCAGGAACCAAGACAGATGTGAGCCCAAGCTAACGCACAGATGTGAGGTGTGAGCCCAAGCTAACGCACAGATGTGAGGTGGGAACCTAAGCTAACGCACAGATGTGAGGTGTGAGCCCAAGCTAACGCACAGATGTGAGGTGTGAGCCCAAGCTAACGCACAGATGTGAGGTGGGAACCCAAGCTAACGCACAGATGTGAACCCAAGCTAACGCACAGATGTGAGCCCAAGCTAACGCACAGATGTGAAGCGTGAGCCTAAGCTAACGCACAGATGTGAGGTGTGAGCCCAAGGTAACGCACAGATGTGAGGTGTGAGCCAAAGCTAACGCTCAGATGTGAGGTGTGAGCCCAAGCTAACGCACAAATGTGAGGTGTCAGCCCGAGCTAACGCACAGATATGATGAGCCCAAGCTAACGCACAGATGTGAGGAGTGAGCCCAAGCTAACGCAGAGATGTGAGATGTGAGCCCAAGCTAACGCACATATGTGAGGCGTGAGCCCAAGCTAACGCACAGATGTGAGATTTGAACCCAAGCCCACGCACAGATGTGAGGTGTGAGCCCAAGCTAACGCACAGATGTGAGGTGTGAACCCAAGCTAATGCACAGATGTGAGATTTGAACCCAAGCTAACGCTCAGATGTGAGGTGGGAACCCAAGCTAACGTACAGATGTGAGGTGTGAGCCAAAGCTAACGCACAGATGTGAGGCGTGAGACCAAACTAATGCACAGATGTGAGGTGTGAGCCCAAGCTAACGCACAGATGTGAGGTGTGAGCCCAAGCTAACGCTCAGACGTGAGGTGTGAGCCAAAGCTAACACACAGATGTGAGGTGTGAACCCAAGCTAATGCACAGATGTGAGATTTGAACCCAAGCTAATGCACAGATGTGAGTTGGGAACCCAAGCTAACGCACAGATGTGAGGTGTGAGCCCAAGCCAACGTACAGATGTGAGATTTGAACCCAAGCTAATTCACAGATGTGAGGTGTGAGCCCAAGCTAATGCACAGATGTGAGATATAAACCCAAGCTAACGAACAGATGTGAGGTGTGAGCCCAAGCTTACGCTCAGACGTGAGGTGTGAGCCAAAGCTAACGCACAGATGTGAGGTGTGAACCCAAGCTAATGCACAGATGTGAGATTTGAACCCAAGCTAACGCACAGATGTGAGGTGGGAACCCAAGCTAACGCACAGATGTGAGGTGTGAGCCAAAGCTAACGCACATATGTGAGATTTGAACCCAAGCTAATGCACAGATGTTAGATTTGAACCCAAGCTAACGCACAGATGTGAGGTGGGAACCCAAGCTAACGCACAGATGTGAGGTGTGAGCCCAAGCTAACGCACAGATGTGAGGCGTGAGCCCAAGCTAACGCACAGATGTGAGGCGTGAGCCCAAGCTAACGCACAGATGTGAGGTGTGAGCCCAAGCTAACGCACAGATGTGAGGCGTGAGCCCAAGCTAACGCAGAGATGTGAGGTGTGAGCCCAAGCTAACGCACAGATGTGAGGTGTGAACCCAAGCTAATGCACAGATGTGAGATTTGAACCCAAGCTAACGCTCAGATGTGAGGTGGGAACCCAAGCTAACGTACAGATATGATGAGCCCAAGTTAACGCACAGATGTGAGGCGTGAGCCCAAGCTAACGCACAGATGTGAGGTGTGAGCCCAAGCTAACGCAAAGATGTGAGATTTGAACCCAAACTCACGCACAGATGTGAGGTGTGAGCCCAAGCTAACGCTCAGATATGAGGTATGAGCCCAAGCTAACGCACAGATGTGAGGTGTGAGCCCGAGCTAACGCACAGATGTGAGTTGTGAGCCAAAGCTAATGCACAGATGTGAGGTGTGAACCCAAGCTAATGCACAGTTTTGAGATTTGAACCCAAGCTAACGCACAGATGTGAGGTGGGAACCCAAGCTAACGTAGAGATGTGAGGTGTGAACCAAAGCTAACGCACAGATGTGAGGCGTGAGCCCAAACTAATGCACAGATGTGAGGTGTGAACCCAAGCTAATGCACAGATGTGAGATTTGAACCCAAGCTAATGCACAGATGTGAGATTTGAACCCAAACTAATGCACAGATGTGAGGTGTGAGCCCAAGCTAACGCACAGATGTGAGATTTGAACCCAAGCTAAAGAACAGATGTGAGGTGTGAGCCCAAGCTAACGCTCAGACGTGAGGTGTGAGCCAAAGCTAACGCACAGATGTGAGGTGTGAACCCACGCTAATGCACAGATGTGAGATTTGAACCCAAGCTAATGCACAGATGTGAGGTGGGAACCCAAGCTAACGCACAGATGTGAGGTGTGAGCCAAAGCTAACGCACAGATGTGAGGTTTGAACCCAAGCTAATGCACAGATGTTAGATTCGAACCCAAGCTAACGCACAGATGTGAGGTGGGAACCCAAGCTAACGCTCAGATGTGAGGTGTGAGCCCAAGCTAACGCACAGATGTGAGGCGTGAGCCCAAGCTAACGCACAGATGTGAGGCGTGAGCCCAAGCTAACGCACAGATGTGAGGCGTGAGCCCAAGCTAACGCACAGATGTGAGGTGTGAGCCCAAGCTAACGCACAGATGTGAGGCGTGAGCCCAAGCTAACGCACAGATGTGAGGTGTGAGCCCAAGCTAACGCACAGATGTGAGGTGTGAGCCCAAGCTAACGCACAGATGTGAGGTGTGAGCCCAAGCTAACGCACAGATGTGAGGTGTGAGCCCAAGCTAACACACAGATGTGAGGCGTGAGCCCAAGCTAACGCACAGATGTGAGGTGTGAGCCCAAGCTAACGCACAGATGTGAGGTGTGAGCCCAAGCTAACGCACAGATATGAGCCCAAGCTAACGCACAGATGTGAGGTGTGAGCCCAAGCTAACACACAGATGTGAGGCGTGAGCCCAAGCTAACGCACAGATGTGAGGTGTGAGCCCAAGCTAACGCACAGATGTGAGGTGTGAGCCCAAGCTAACGCACAGATATGAGCCCAAGCTAACGCACAGATGTGAGGTGTGAGTCCAAGCCAACGCACAGATGTGAGGTGTGAGTCCAAGCCAACGCACAGATGTGAGGTGTGAGTCCAAGCCAACGCACAGATGTGAGGTGTGAACCCAAGCTAACGCTCAGATGTGAGGTGTGAGCCCAAGCTAACGCTCAGATGTGAGGCGTGAGCCCAAGCCAATTCATAGATGTGAGGTGTGAACCCAAGCTAACGCACAGATGTCAGCCAAAGCTAAAGCACAGATGTGAGAGTGTTTCTCACCTTTTGTGATGAGCAGGCTGAAGAGCCCTTGTGGTCGAGGACCTCTTTCCTTCAGACTGACACAAGACCCACAGCAGGAGGAAGCCGAGTCCGACATCTTCTGTCAGGTTTGGAAATATTTGGAAAGATTAAACAATCTGTCATTTTGCTTGTTTACCAAAACACACTCAAGCTGCAGTTCTGCTATTGTCTGCACCTGCACCTGCACCTGCTGCTGCTGCCTCCAGCTCGGGGAGCATGGGGGCACGTTTAAGGTGAAACATCTGAAGGTTTGAGCTCAGACCCCATTTAAAGCTGAGCACCTGTGCCCACCTCTAAAGATTTAAACAGGTGTTGAACATGTGTCGAACAGGTGTCTAACAGGTGTCGAACAGGTGTCGAACAGGTATTAAACATGTGTTGAACATGTGTTAAACAGGTGTTAAAAAGGTGTTAGACAGGTGTTAAAAAGGTGTTGAACAGGTGTTGAACAGGTGTGGAACAGGTGTTAGACAGGTGTTAAACAGATGCTAAACAGGTGTTAAACAGGTGTTAAACAGGTGCTAAACAGGTGTTAAGCAGGTGTTAAAAAGGTGTCTAACAGGTGTTGAACAGGTGTTGAACAGGTGTTAAACGGATGCTAAACAGGTGTTAAACAGGTGTTAAACAGGTGTTAAAACAGGTGTCGGACAGGTGTTAAACAGATGCTAAACAGGTGTTAAACAGGTGCTAAACAGGTGTTAAGCAGGTGTTAAAAAGGTGTCTAACAGGTGTTGAACAGGTGTCGAACAGGTGTTAGAACGGGTGTTAAACGGATGCTAAACAGGTGTTAAACAGGTGTCTAACAGGTGTCCAACAGGTATCTAACAGGTGTTAGAACAGGTGTTAAACAGGTGTCTAACAGGTGTCGAACAGGTGTTAAACAGGTGTCTAAAAGGTGTTAGAAAAGGTGTTAAACAGGTGTTGAAACAGGTGTCGAACAGGTGTTAAACGGATGCTAAACAGGTGTTAAACAGGTGTCTAACAGGTGTTGAACAGGTGTCGAACAGGTGTTAGAACGGGTGTTGAAAAGGTGTTAAACAGGTGTCTAAAAGGTGTTAGAAAAGGTGTTAAACAGGTGTTAAACAGGTGTCTAACAGGTGTCGAACAGGTGTTGAACAGGTGTTAAACAGGTGTTAAAAAGGTGTCTAACAGGTGTTGAACATGTGTTGAACAGGTGTTAGACAGGTTTTGGACAGGTATTAGACAAGTGTTAAACATGTGTTAAACAAGTGTTAGACAGGTTTTGGACAGGTATTAGACAAGTGTTAAACAGGTGTTAAACATGTGTTAAATAGGTGTTAAACATGTGTTAAACAAGTGTTAGACAGGTTTTGGACAGGTATTAGACAAGTGTTAAACAGGTGTTAAACATGTGTTAAATAGGTGTTAAACATGTGTTAAACAAGTGTTAGACAGGTTTTGGACAGGTATTAGACAAGTGTTAAACAGGTGTTAAACATGTGTTAAATAGGTGTTAAACATGTGTTAAACAAGTGTTAGACAGGTTTTGGACAGGTATTAGACAAGTGTTAAACAGGTGTTAAACATGTGTTAAACAAGTGTTAGACAGGTATTGAACAGGTGTGGAACAGGTGTTAAACAGGTTTTAAACAGATGGTATACAGGTGTTAAACAGGTGTTATAACAGGTGTTAAACAGGTGTTAGACAGGTGTGGAACAGGTGTTAAACAGGTTTTAAACAGATGGTATACAGGTGTTAAACAGGTGTTATAACAGGTGTTAAACAGGTGTTAGACAGGTGTGGAACAGGTGTTAAACAGGTTTTAAACAGATGGTATACAGGTGTTAAACAGGTGGCCTCGGAGCTTGTGGTGACCACTCACCCCGGCTGCGTCCTCCTCTTCCGTCTTCCTGCTCGGCAGCAGCGTGATCTCTCTCTCCTCCTGGTAATCCTGAACTTTACTCTTCACCAAACACAGAGAGAAAGAACGAGCGAGCGAGATATACCATGAGTCAAGTGTTGCACTTTGCTCTTTTTGGTGCAGCCACAACAGCCTGTCTGAGGCCTGGGAGTCTCTCTGGGGCAGGAAACATCCCATACTGCATACTACATACTGCATACTACATACTGCATACTACATACTACATACTGCATACTACATACTACATACTACATACTACATAGTACATACTGCATACTGCATACTACATACTGCATACTACATACTACATACTACATACTACATACTGCATACTCCATACTGCATACTACATCCTACATACTATATACTACATACTGCATACTGCATACTACATACTGCATACTACATACTGCATACTACATACTGCATACTACATACTACATACTACATACTGCATACTACATACTGCATACTACATCCTCCACACTACATGTTACATACTGCATACTGCATACTACCTACTGCATACTACATACTACATACTGCATACTGCATACTACATACTGCATACTACATATTACATACTACATACTGCATACTACATACTACATACTGCATATTGCTTACTACATACTTTATACTACATACTACATACTGCATACTGCATACTACATACTTTATATTGCATACTACATACTACATACCGTATACCGCATACTACATACTGCATACTACATACTGCATACTACATACTACATACTACATACTTTATACTACATACTACATACTGCATACTGCATACTACATACTTTATACTACATACTACATACTACATACTGCATACTACATACTGCATACTACATATTGCATACTGCATACTACATACTACATACTACATACTACATACTACATACTGTATACTACATACTTTATGCTACATACTACATACTGCATACTGCATACTGCATACTGTATACTACATACTTTATGCTACATACTACATACTGCATACTGCATACTGCATACTACATACTACATACTACATACTACATACTCTATACTACATACTGCATACTACATACTACATACTTTATACTACATACTACATACTACATACTTCCATACTGCATACTCATCGATCAGGCAGTATGCAGAGCGTTTACCCACAATGCATTTCGCTCCTGCCCGAGCCGAAATCAGCCGGCCTGAAGCTGATTTCCCTTAAGCTCTAAACTCTGTAAACTTTAGCAACATTTGAAACATTTTCAGGAGAGAAAGTAGTCGTTTAGATCCCCAACGTGTTGAAAACCTGACAAAATACCGGCTGTTTACAATTTTGATCCCACGAATTCGGCGCTACTAAAGCTAGCCGCAGTGAGCAACGCACTTCCGGTTATTTTCACAAAATAAAATACCCGTTGCCTTTTATCATAGGGAAAGCCATTACCATACAATTGGTGCTTTTGTTTTGAAAACAGGAAGTGAACCTACCCTCGTTGTAGCTAGCTTGAAACTGCCGTTTTGACAGGAAATGACGATCGGCGACGTCACGTTACGTTGCATCTTGGATAGTTTGAGTATGAGTAGTAACCTCATGATGCATACCCAACATTTAGGAGAATCTAGTATGCATCCGGGAACTTCTCGCTCACTCTAACTAGCACACTCACTGAAAAAGTTAGTAGGAGTAGTAGGAGTAGTATGCGGTTTCGAACACAGCCTCGGTTTCCCTGGGTGGGATCTTGGCCAGATCCCATCCGTCACAGTAAGTCAAGTCTAGTCAGGTTTGTCCTTTTTCATAGTCGTTAGTTTTGTAACCCGGCTCAGCTGCGCTTTCTGTTCTTCTTGGAAATAAATCAAGTTTTTGTTTGGAAGTATCTGCATCCTCATCCACGCCACGCATCACCACTCATCGTGACAGTAGTTTGTTAGAATGCTAATATCTGCCAATGAGCATTAGGCAACGTTCAGGTGAGGTGGACAGAAATGTCTTTAGTTTTTTTTTTTTTTTTTTCTGTCATGTTGGAACACAGCCCTTGACTTCTGTGTCCCAGAATAGCCTCACACAGTTAATAAAGACATTTATTTTATTGGTTTATGGTGCACCTCGTGCTCGGTTGCCTCACTACAGATCGGCTCAGACTGACTGGTGAGAATTGGGCGGAGACTAAAAGCAGCGGTTGGTCTGAACCGGACGTCAGAGACGCTCACTTCCTGCCACATCAGGGCCCCGTGTGACACGTTTCCTGATGTGGTTAACTGTGGAGGAATTCTGCTCAGGCCGGCCTCAGCCTCCACCCGACACACCATCACAAACCTGAGCTGCACCCGGGTTTAAAAAGCAGCTCCACCTGAAGCTCTAATTAATTTAGTTTCAACTTTATTACCATCGGGCTGAGTTTAGGTGCAGACCAATGAAACGCAGTCAGCATCTAAGCAGGAGTGCAGAACTATTTACATAGAGAGCTGTGGAAATCCTTCAGGAAATAAATATCTGTTGTAAATAATAATAATAATAATAATAATAATAATAATAATCAATTTAATTTGTACCGCACTTTTCATAGCAAAATCTCAAAGTGCTTACACAGTTGGACTAAAATCAAAAATAAAATCAACATCATAAAAACATAAAATCATGTGGAGGCAGAGTAGGCTTGCTTAAATAAAAAAGTCTTCAAGCCTCTTTTAAAATCAGTCAGTGATTGTGGAGCTCTCAGGCAATCCGGGAGGGAGTTCCAAAGACGGGGGGCAGCCACAGCAAAAGCCCGGTCTCCCATGGTCCTTAATCTGGAGCGAGGAAGGTGGAGTAGGTTGCGTTCATGTAATCGTAGGGATCTGGAGGGTGAGTGTGGGGTGAGAAGGTCCTTCAGATAATCCGGTGAGGTTCCGTATAAACACTGATGGGTGATGAGAGCGATTTTGTATTGAATTCTGAAGGTGATAGGAAGCCAGTGGAGATCATGCAGAATAGGTGTAATATGGGCTGATTTACGGGCCCTCAGAAGGATCCTGGCTGCGCTGTTTTGGATATATTGGAGCTTCTGGAGATATTTTTTATGTATTCCAACAAACAGAGAGTTGCAATAGTCAAGCCTGGAGGAGACAAAGGCATGGACGAGGGTCTCAGCATCAGAAAAGGAAAGAAACGGACGAATTTTGGAGATGTTGCGAAGATGAAAAAAACAGATTTTAAACAGATGCTTAATGTGGTTTTCAAGTGTAAGATGGGAATCTAATCTAACTCCAAGATTTGTGACTGTATTGAAAGGGGGATGTTTTGTCCAGCAAAGAAAACAGTTGTCAAAGTTGAAGATTGCACCTGGTGAGGTGTTCCGAACAACATGGCCTCAGTTTTGGAGCAGTTTAACTGAAGAAAGTTCTGATTTAACCACGTCCTTATCTCCTCCAGGCACGTAGTGAAGGCATTGAGAGGAGGCGATGATGATGATGCTCCAGTTTTAATGTATAGTTGAATATCGTCGGCATAGCAGTGGAAGGAGATATTATGTCTATTGATGATTTGACCCAAAGGCAGCATATACAGGGAAAACAGCAGGGGCCCTAATACTGACCCTTGTGGGACGCCGCAGGAAACAGAGACAGCCTGGGACTTGGCCTTGCCAAGGCTAACACATTCCAGCCGATTGGAGAGAAAAGATCTAAACCAGTCCAGAACAGTGTCACAAAGACCAACCTCCACATGAAGACGGTGTAGTAGGATGTGATGATCCACCGAGTCAAACACTGCAGTTAGGTCAAGGAGAACAAGGAGAGAGGTAGACCCAGTATCCGCTGTCATGAGTATGTCATTAGTAACTCTCAGCAGAGCGGTCTCAGTGCTGTGAGCAGAACGAAACCCGGACTGAAATTTCTCGTACAGAGAGTTTTGTTGTAGATGGAGCTGCAGCTGAGCGGCAACAGCTTTTTCCAGCACTTTAGACAGGAAAGGAAGATGAGAAATTGGACGGTAATTAGAGAGAATGTCTGGATCCAGGGAAGATTTCTTTAGATGAGGTTTAATGACAGCTGTTTTGAGAGGCAGTGGAACATGACCAGATTTCAGTGATTTGTTTACTATTTGTGTAATTAGTGGGCTTATTGCAGGATGATTAGATTTTATAAGAGACGAGGGGAAGGGGTCCAGGGCACAAAATGAGGGCTTCATTATCTTGAGGATGTTCTCCACTTCGCTCTGTGGAACCTCATCAAAGCAGCTCAGGGACCCATGATGTAGGAGGGTAGGTGCCAGCCGAAGATCAGGAGGGCAATGGAACTGAGATCTGATAGAGTTAACTTTGTTTTTGAAGAATGAGAGAAACAGGTTGCATTTACGAGTCGAGTCCTCATCCTCAGTTTGTTGATTGGGTTTAAGGAGATGGTTTATTGTCGAGAAAAGCTGTTTAGAATTTCCCGGACAGCTGTTGATGATGTTGGAATAGTACTTAGATCGTGCTAAATATATGTGCATTGTTCAGAGAGTGCACGAGGTATGCACATTCAGTGAGAGGAGAATGCAGATTGCATGCACTAAGAGCTGCAGGGAGGCAGTAGCATGAATAATATGTACAGGCCTGAGTATCAGCAGTGCAGAAGGTGCAGGTTAAAGGGACGCTGCAGAATTCAGACTCAGAAACGCGTCACCAGACTCTTCCTGAGTCAATCAAAGAAGATGTAATCATTCACCTAATGTGTCTGTGTAAACACACATTTGACCTTCAGACTGGTGAGGTCCAACACTTTGGTCCTCAGAGGGATAGTGGACCCCTCGGTGTGTTTTCTGTTTACACATTCCTCCCTCCCTCACTTTGTTCTTCCTCTTTTCATCCATCCATCTCTGCCTGTTTATCACACCGCGGTTCATTAAACAGGAATCACTTAACCAACACACACAGTTTATATCAGTGTTCTCCTGTGAGGAAAAGCTCAGCCATTCTGCTCCAACTCTGGGTTAGGCAGTGATTAATCTGCAGTAATTAATCTGCAGTGATTAATCTGCAGTGATTAATCTGCAGTGATTAATCTGCAGTGATCAATCTGCAGTGATCAATCTGCACTGATTATTCTGCACTGATTATTCTGCACTGATTAATATGCAGTGATCAATCTGCACTGATTATTCTGCACTGATTAATCTGCAATGATCAATCTGCAGTGATTAATGTGCAATGATCAATATGCAGTGATTAATCTGAACTGATTAATCTGCAGTGATTAATCTGCAGTGATCAATCTGCAGTGATCAATCTGCACTGATTATTCTGCACTGATTAATCTGCAGTGATTATTCTGCACTGATTAATCTGCAATGATCAATCTGCAGTGATTAATCTGCAATGATCAATCTGCACTGATTAATCTGCAGTGATTAATATGCAGTGATTAATCTGCACCGATTAATCTGCAGTGATCAATCTGCACTGGTTAATCTGTACTGATTATTCTGCGCTGATTAATCTGCAATGATCAATCTTCAGTGATTAATATGCAGTGATTAATCTGCACTGATTAATCTGCAGTGATCAATCTGCACTGGTTAATCTGCACTGATTATTCTGCACTGATTAATCTGCAATGATCAATCTGCAGTGATTAATCTGCAGTGATAAATCTGCAGTGATTAATCTGCAATGATCAATCTGCATTGATTAATCTGCACTGATTATTCTGCAGTGATTAATCTGCAGTGATCAATATGCAGTGATTAATCTGCAGTGATTAATCTGCACTGATCAATCTGCATTGATTAATCTGCACTGATTATTCTGCAGTGATTAATCTGCAGTGATCAATATGCAGTGATTTATCTGCAGTGATCAATCTGCAGTGATTAATCTGCAGTGATCAATATGCAGTGATTAATCTGCAGTGATTAATCTGCACTGATCAATATGCATTGATTAATCTGCACTGATTATTCTGCAGTGATTAATCTGCAGTGATCAATATGCAGTGATTAATCTACAGTGATCAATCTGCAGTGATTAATCTGCAGTGAATAATCTGCAGTGATTATTCTGCAGTTATTCACTGAAACGTGATATTTTCATCTCTGAGTATTTTAAACTGTCTCAAGCGCTGACCCACAGTGACAGCTGTGCTTTTGCTCCACCTGGTGGACAACATCTGTATCACCAGCTGATCAAACACCCCTAATGCTGACTGTAACATGAACATTAAACTGAAGCATAGAAATGGTGCATCAAAGCTTCAGCAGCAGTTTACTGTCGGAGACTTCGTGGCTGGTTCACATCCTGTTCCACTTAGTTTTATCTGAGTGTTGTTGTGACTGATTTTCATCTTCGGACCCGCTCACACATGAAGCCAGAGGACTCACATCTGGCTTACATTTGCGTTTCTGTTCTTTTTATTAGGGCTGGGCAACGATAAAAATGTTTAATCTAATTAATCACATGATTTCTCTGATTAATCACGATTAATCGCATTTGTATGCAGAATCCAAAAGTATCGTATAGCCTTTAGCATTTAGCTTTATTTTAAATGTGCTGCCATATGAATGAAAGTGCCATAACATTTGTTGTGCAAACACACTTTTAACATCAGCATCTTTCTGTAGTTTTTATGTAGAAGCCTCGCTCCACTTTCTGTTTCCTTGAATGACTTGCTGCTATCAGTTGTGTGTTTTGCCTTTAAGTGATATTTTAGACTGGAACTACTACGCTGAGAAGACAATTCAACTTGGCAGAGTTTACAGATGACTTTGGTTCTGTCGACTCCGCCGTCTGGAAGAACTTTAAAATGAAAATGGCCGAGTAAAAGTTCCGTACCCTTCTCCATGTTTGGTGGATCCGCCGATTGCTTTCTTTTCCGGTTCCGCAGCAGACAGCAACAGACTTTTACAAAATAAAAGCCTGTGAGCAACAGACTTTTACAAAATAAAAGCCTGTGAGCAACAGACTTTTACAGAATAAAAGCCTGTGAGCAACAGACTTTTACAAAATAAAAGCCTGTGAGCAACAGACTTTTACAATAATAAAATAATAAAACAGGGGTGGTTGTTGGCGTAGTGGGTTGAGTATATGTATATGTATAAGAGGCTATAGTCCTCGCTGCAGCTGGCCCCGGTTCGAGTCCCACATCGGACGGCCATGTGCTGCGTGTCGTTCCCCCTCTCTCTGCCCCCTGCTTCCTGTCTCTCTGAACTTTCCTATCCATTAAAGGCACAAAAGCCCCCAAACAAAAAATTTTGTAAAATTTTTTTGTATTTAAAAAAAAAATAATAATAATAATAAAACCTGCGTTAATGCGCGACAAAATATTTATCTGCCACGTCATCGGTTGTCCGGCCACCCGCCGGACCGTCTCTGGCTTCGAGCCCCTCCCTCCGACCCTCAGACTTTCGGTTGTCTGGGATCCACCCCTTGAGGGGAGGGGCTCTGTCACGCCCACGTAACTTTCCTCACGTTTTTAGTTTTATGTTTTTAGACTTTTTTGAGTTCATGTTTAGTTAGGTTTTGCCATTGTTTTTCACTCACTCAGTACGTTAGCTGCACTCATTCACTAATCACTCCCAGGTCCCTATTTAGTTTCCCGTCTCCCCTGTCCTTTGGCGAGATCCTACCCGTCAACATCCCTCATGCCATGCCACGACCCCACGTCCAAGTTAAGTGTTTTTTCCATGTTATGTTAAAGGGATACGCCACCCCCAGGCCAAATTAAGTGTATCCCCGCATTCCCGAGACATAAATAAGTGTGTGGGAGCGTTTTCCTGGCGACCCAGGCATTGTCCGTATCACAGCACTGACCACTGCTTGGTTGCGCGTAATACACACATGCTAGCGTCGCCAGCGTCGCCATTCGAAATATTTCGCCCAACGCGAATTAATTTACTTGATTTACCTTCTAATTACTGTGTGAGTGCTGTTTCCAGTGCGGAAAACACAGCCGAAGCACACTCCCCGCTAAGTCATTGGGAATCCCCCCCTTCACGCTGGATGTTTGAAGAAGTCGGGGGTGGGGATTCCCAAAGACGTAGCGGGGAGTGTGCTTCGGCTGTATTTTCCGCACCTGAAACTAGTTCCCAAACCGACATGAGCAAAACAAGCCTTCCGTGTAGATTTAGACAGTCATTTGCACTCGATGTGAAAGTACAACACTCACACAGTAATTAGAAGGTAAATCAAGTAAATTAATTCACGTTGGGCGAAATATTTCGAGTGGCGACGCTGGCGACGCTAGCATGTATGTATTACGCGCAACCAAGCAGTGGTCAGTGCTGTGAGATTCAGACAATGCCTGGGTCGCCAGGAAAACGCTCCCACACACTTATTTATGTCTCAGGAATGCGGGGATAGACTTAATTTGGCCTGGGGGGGGCATGTCCCTTTAAGTCTTTTGTTTTGTTTGGTTTTGATTCCACAGTTTAGGATTTTGACATCCGGCTCAGCCGCGCTTTGTTTTGTCCTTTGTTTTTGTGAATAAATCAAGTTTTCTTTTTGAAAAGTCCGCATCCGTGTCCTAGCTCACCACCCCATCCTGACATTATCGGTTTTTAATAATCAATGAATTAATGCGAAAATAACTCGCCCAGCCCTACTTTTTATATGAAGGTTTCACATGTTATCGATCCTCTGCGGGGTCGAGAGATAATCCAGAAAAAAGGAATAACATCATACATATTCATGGATTTGGCACAACTGTTCATTTATTCAGTTTGATGGAAAATAAACTAAAGCTAAAACTGTTGAGTGCCCACTGCAGACACACACGACGTGACATCAGATCTGTGTTCACAACAACACAATGATACGGTGTGAGATCACTGTGGGGCGTTTAAACGATGCTGAGCGTCCTGAGGGACTGAGACCGAGGACAACAGGAGCTGCAGAACTTCTGTCAGTCAGCAGGTGGGTCAGCACAGCTCAGCTGAGGGGGTAAAGCTACTCAGTGACCCAAAAGTTTCTGTTAGAGACACACGAGTGCAATAACCTAAAACTGTGAATGCAGCAGGATGTCGATGATGGCCGACAGCTTCAAAGCAGCTATAAAGTCTAAAAGAACTAATAAGGTCTGCACTCGGCTACAGGTCATTGGTCACGTTAACCAGAGCTGCTTCTGCACTCTGAGCTGCTCTGAAACAATCTGAAACCATCTGAAACCACCTGAAACCATCTGAAACCACCTAAAACCACCTGAAACCACCTGAAAACCATCTGAAACCACCTGAAACCATCTGAAACCACATAAAACCACCTGAAAACCATCTGAAACCACCTGAAAACCACCTGAAAACCACCTAAAACCACCTGAAAACCATCTGAAACCACCTGAAAACCATCTGAAACCACATAAAACCACCTGAAAACCATCTGAAACCACCTGAAAACCACCTGAAAACCACCTAAAACCACCTGAAAACCATCTGAAACCACCTGAAAACCATCTGAAACCACCTAAAATCATCTGAAACCACCTGAAACCACCTGAAACCATCTGATTGGGTTTGTTTTGATGAACAACAGCGTGTTGAAAGCTGGAAAAGAACCAGACGAATCTAAATCTGTTCTAACCCAGGAAAAGAGGAAAAACACGAGGAATGGAAATCCTTTTCCACTGAGTCAGAGGCCCTCAGAGGTGTTTGTGATTCACTGATCATCAGAGTGAAGCATCAACACACCCCCAGAGCAGCAGCTGAGATATGAGTTCAGTTTGTCAGCCAATCACAGCTGCAGCCTATTTATTGTCATGTCAACCGGTCCAGGTGTGGGCGGGGCTACTTGGCTTTGATCAGAGGACGTCAGAAACAGCCGTTACCTCAGCCGGTTGGTGCTGCTGTCCGCCGCCGCTGCTGCGAACGTAGCGCTTCGTGGCCTCTGCGTCCATCATCTGAAACGCACACAGCAGAGGAGGCAGCTTCAGGAGGCAGCTTCAGGAGGCAGCTTCAGGAGGCAGCAGCAGGAGTTACACCTGACTGTAGCTGCAGCTTCAGGAGACAGGTTCAGGAGGCAGCAGCAGGAGTTACATCTGACTGTAGCTGCAGCTTCAGGAGTTACACCTGACTGTAGCTGCAGCTTCAGGAGGCAGGAGCAGGAGTTACACCTGACTGTAGCTGCAGCTTCAGGAGGCAGGAGCAGGAGTTACACCTGACTGTAGCTGCAGCTTCAGGAGACAGGTTCAGGAGGCAGCAGCAGGAGTTACACCTGACTGTAGCTGCAGCTTCAGGAGACAGCAGCAGGAGTTACACCTGACTGTAGCAGCAGCTTCAGGAGGCAGCTTCAGGAGTTACATCTGACTGTAGCTGCAGCTTCAGGAGGCAGCAGCAGGAGTTACACCTGACTGTAGCTGCAGCTTCAGGAGGCAGCTTCAGGAGTTACACCTGACTGTAGCTGCAGATTCAGGAGGCAGCTTCAGGAGTTACACCTGACTGTAGCTGCAGCTTCAGGAGGCAGCAGCAGGAGTTACACCTGACATTAGCTGCAGCTTCAGGAGGCAGCAGCAGGAGTTACACCTGACTGTAGCTGCAGCTTCAGGAGGCAGCTTCAGGAGGCAGCAGCAGGAGTTACACCTGACTGTAGCAGCAGCTTCAGGAGGCAGGAGTTACACCTGACTGTAGCTGCAGCTTCAGGAGGCAGCAGCAGGAGTTACACCTGACTGTAGCTGCAGCTTCAGGAGGCAGCAGCAGGAGTTACACCTGACTGTAGCAGCAGCTTCAGGAGGCAGCAGCAGGAGTTACATCTGACAGTAGCTGCAGCTTCAGGAGGCAGCAGCAGGAGTTACACCTGACTGTAGCTGCAGCTTCAGGAGGCAGCAGCAGGAGTTACACCTGACTGTAGCTGCAGCTTCAGGAGGCAGCTTCAGGAGTTACACCTGACTGTAGCTGCAGCTTCAGGAGGCAGCTTCAGGAGTTACACCTGACTGTAGCTGCAGCTTCAGGAGGCAGCAGCAGGAGTTACACCTGACATTAGCTGATGCTTCAGGAGGCAGCAGCAGGAGTTACACCTGACTGTAGCTGCAGCTTCAGGAGGCAGCAGCAGGAGTTACACCTGACTGTAGCTGCAGCTTCAGGAGGCAGCAGCAGGAGTTACACCTGACTGTAGCTGCAGCTTCAGGAGGCAGCAACAAGAGTTACACCTGACTGTAGCTGCAGCTTCAGGAGGCAGCTGCAGGAGTTACACCTGACTGTAGCTGCAGCTTCAGGAGGCAGGAGTTACACCTGACTGTAGCTGCAGCTTCAGGAGGCAGCAGCAGGAGTTACACCTGACTGTAGCTGCAGCTTCAGGAGGCAGCAGCAGGAGTTACACCTGACTGTAGCTGCAGCTTCAGGAGGCAGCAGCAGCAGGAGTTACACCTGACTGTAGCTGCAGCTTCAGGAGGCAGCAGCAGCAGTTACACCTGACTGTAGCTGCAGCTTCAGGAGGCAGCAGCAGGAGCTACACCTGACTGTAGCTGCAGCTTCAGGAGGCAGCAGCAGGAGTTACACCCGACTGTAGCTGCAGCTTCAGGAGGCAGCAGCAGGAGTTACACCTGACTGTAGCTGCAGCTTCAGGAGGCAGCAGCAGGAGTTACACCTGACTGTAGCTGCAGCTTCAGGAGGCAGCAGCAGGAGTAACACCTGACTGTAGCTTCAGCTTCAGGAGGCAGCAGCAGGAGTTACACCTGACTGTAGCTGCAGCTTCAGGAGGCAGCAGCAGGAGTTACACCTGACTGTAGCAGCAGCTTCAGGAGGCAGCTTCAGGAGGCAGCAGCAGGAGTTACACCTGACTGTAGCTGCAGCTTCAGGAGGCAGCTTCAGGAGGCAGCAGCAGGAGTTACACCTGACTGTAGCTGCAGCTTCTGTTAACTCCGGCTACAGTTTTCTTTAGCTTCTAGTTTGCAGACACAAAATAAAACTTTGTGTTCGCCAGCAACAATCCAAGGATTTTTATTTTGTTTCCAGTTTTATCTTCAGGTTTAATTTCTACTGAATATAACAGAAGTTTCGTCAAATTATTCCTTTAATTAACTTTATAATTAAAATAAATGATCAAAATAATAAGAAAATCCCTCAGTAGAAACCAAAACAAATGTAAAACACATTTTAAATGTAATCTTTAACAAAACATCTGGATCCATTTATAAACTCTTAAAGCAACTGATAGATCCATATCAAATGAATCTGAGGAGATCTGCAGGATTTCTCTGTAAATTGTTGTGAAGTTGAAGCATAAAGAAGCATAAAAGGAATCTGGTGCTAAAGTGAATCCTTTTAGTTTCATCCGCATGTCAGAGACTTGTTTCCATCATCCAAACCTCAGATTTTCACTCAGAGAATAAGCATCAGATCCACTTTGTGAAAAAAACTGATTATTGAAGCTTCTCTGCTGTAAATCAGCAGGAAAATCAAAAAAAGTTCCTCCGATTTGAAGATAAATTCTGTACTTGTTAGATTTAGAGTTCAGTTCAGTTTAAATGATAAACTCACTGATGTTCAGCTCTTCTGCTGAGGAAATGCTTGTTTTACAGTTTCTGAATGATAAACTGCAGCTGAAAGCAGCAAATCTCTGCATCCTCACACACTGAGTTTTTTCCGTTCTTACCTTTGCTGGCTGAAAAGTTGTGCGACTCTGACAAAGAGAGAAACCCGACTGACGGCTGAGTCATGGAGCAGACACAGAGCAGAGAGTGTTTGTGGTAATAACAGACGGTCTCTAACTCTGTGGTGTTTGTCGTCCGTTTAAATAACAGCCGTGGCACACAGCAGGTAAAGCCTGGCATTACAGGAACACAGGTGCATTAATGCCAGGCTGCGATGCTGCAGACACAAACACGTCTCAATTATCACTCACATAATGGCAGGTGTCAGGCTGTGTGTGCGCTCATGGCGCTCTGACGTTAACACACCAAACACTTTCTGGCTGAGCAGAAGGAATCACAGCAGCTCGGCTCAAAAACTAATCGGGTGGCAAATATGTCTCATTGTTGACTGGAAATGACTGAATATGTTAGAATTTTTAAAGCTGATGTACTGAGAATCAATCACCAGCTGTTTCCCACCTTTAGAGATGTCCCACCTTTAGAGATGTTCCACCGTTAGAGATGTCCCACCTTTAGAGATGTTCCACCTTTAGAGATGTTCCTCCTTTAGAGATGTTCCACCTTTAGAGATGTTCCACCCATAGAGATGTTCCACCTTTAGAGATGTTCCACCTTTAGAGATGTTCCACCTTTAGAGATGTTCCACCGTTAGAGATGTTCCTCCTTTAGAGATGTGCCACCTTTAGAGATGTTCCACCTTTAGAGATGTCCCACCGTTAGAGATGTTCCTCCTTTAGAGATGTGCCACCTTTAGAGATGTCCCACCTTTAGAGATGTCCCACCTTTAGAGATGTTCCACTTTAGAGATGTTCCACCTTTAGAGATGTTCCACCGTTAGAGATGTTCTACCTTTAGAGATGTTCTACCTTTAGAGATGTTCCACCGTTAGAGATGTCCCACCTTTAGAGATGTCCCACCGTTAGAGATGTTCCTCCTTTAGAGATGTGCCACCTTTAGAGATGTTCCACCTTTAGAGATGTCCCACCATTAGAGATGTTCCTCCTTTAGAGATGTTCCACTTTAGAGATGTTCCACCTTTAGAGATGTTCCACCGTTAGAGATGTTCTACCTTTAGAGATGTTCTACCTTTAGAGATGTTCCACCCATAGAGATGTTCCACCCATAGAGATGTTCCACCTTTAGAGATGTCCCACCGTTAGAGATGTTCCACCTTTAGAGATGTTCCACCTTTAGAGATGTCCCACCTTTAGAGATGTTCCACTTTAGAGATGTTCCACCTTTAGAGATGTTCCACCGTTAGAGATGTTCTACCTTTAGAGATGTTCTACCTTTAGAGATGTTCCACCCATAGAGATGTTCCACCTTTAGAGATGTTCCACCTTTAGAGATGTCCCACCTTTAGAGATGTTCTACCTTTAGAGATGTCCCACCTTTAGAGATGTTCCACCTTTAGAGATGTCCCACCTTTAGAGATGTTCCTCCTTTAGAGATGTTCCACCTTTAGAGATGTTCCACCCATAGAGATGTTCCACCTTTAGAGATGTTCCACTTTAGAGATGTTCCACCTTTAGAGATGTTCCACCGTTAGAGATGTTCTACCTTTAGAGATGTTCTACCTTTAGAGATGTTCCACCCATAGAGATGTTCCACCTTTAGAGATGTTCCACCTTTAGAGATGTCCCACCTTTAGAGATGTTCTACCTTTAGAGATGTCCCACCTTTAGAGATGTTCTACCTTTAGAGATGTCCCACCTTTAGAGATGTTCCTCCTTTAGAGATGTTCCACCTTTAGAGATGTCCAATTTTCAGAGATGTCCAACCTTTAGAGATGTTCCACCTTTCGAGATGTCCCACCGTTAGAGATGTTCTACCTTTAGAGATGTTCCACATTTAGAGATGTTCCTCCTTTAGAGATGTTCCACCTTTAGAGATGTTCCACCTTTAGAGATGTCCAATTTTCAGAGATGTCCAACCTTTAGAGATGTTCCACCTTTTGAGATGTCCCACCGTTAGAGATGTTCTACCTTTAGAGATGTACCACCTTTAGAGATGTCCAACCTTTAGAGATGTTCCACCTTTAGAGATGTTCCTCCTTTAGAGATGTTCTACCTTTAGAGATGTACCACCTTTAGAGATGTCCAACCTTTCGAGATGTCCCACCGTTAGAGATGTTCCTCCTTTAGAGATGTTCTACCTTTAGAGATGTCCCACCGTTAGAGATGTTCCACCTTCAGAGATGTTCTACCTTTAGAGATGTTCCACCGTTAGAGATGTTCCACCTTCAGAGATGTTCCACCTTTAGAGATGTTCCACCTTCAGAGATGTTCCACCTTTAGAGATGTCCCACCGTTAGAGATGTCCCACCTTTAGATGTACCACTTTAGAGATGTTCCACCTTCAGAGATGTTCCACCTTTAGAGATGTTCCACTTTAGAGATGTTCCACCCATAGAGATGTTCCACCTTTAGAGATGTCCCACCGTTAGAGATGTTCCACCTTTAGAGATGTTTCACATTTAGAGATGTTCCACCCATAGAGATGTTCCACCTTTAGATGTACCACTTTAGAGATGTTCCTCCTTTAGAGATGTTCCACCGTTAGAGATGTCCAAGTTTTGCTGACCGGATCCAGATGTGAACGGTTGTGAAACATCCTGGAGAGGTGACGCCATGCTGCTCTGTAGGTGGTGGGAACCTGAGACCACCATCCCTGTTCAGTTTAATGCTTGTCTGACTCCAGAATGTGGACTTTACTGTCCTCAGTGTCACTTCTCTTTAACATGAACTTATAAGCTGAAACTACACACCAACTTTTTACGAGGTGAAATGTCTCCAAAAACCAAGACGAAGAAGTTTAACATGACACAAACGCACCAATAATGTAACTAATCTTTGTACATTGATGTAAATGTGTTTTATTCTTGCAAAGTTGACTGAATTTACCTTTTTAATCATCAGAATAATGTAAACTGACATATTTATCATGAAGAGTCTTCTGTCGCCATGGCGACGCAGCTCTGACGCAGAGCATCCAGAAGCTGAGTGAGACAGTCTGTTGGGACTCTCACTGCCATCACTGACCTGTGTGCACTTGTTTAGGCTCCTCCCTCCTTTCCTTCCACACCTGTGATCAGGTAAAGACAGTGAATTTAAATGTCTGTGATGGGTTTCTTTGATGTTTTATAAACTTTTGGTGCGTACCTGCTTCTGTTTGCGGCTGCCTCCCTGGTTTTATCCGGGCTGCACGGCGCTGAATGAGATGATGTTCGCGCTGCCGCCTCACGGCGCCTGGTTCTGATTTCAGCTGGGTTCTCTCGGTCTTCCTCCCACAGGCCGAAAACCAGCATGCTAAGCTAACTGGTGAGAAGTGAGTGGCTGTGTTCGAAACCGCATACTGCATACTCATCGATCAGACAGTATGCAGAGCGTTTACCCACAATGCATTTCGCTCCTGCCCGAGCCGAAATCAGCCGGCCTGAAGCTGATTTCTCTTAAGCTCTAAACTCTGTAAACTTTAGCAACATTTAAAACATTTTCAGGTAAGAAAGTAGTCGTTTAGATCCCCAACGTGTTGAAAACCTGACAAAATACCGGCTGTTTACAATTTTGTTCCCACGAATTCGGCGCTACTAAAGCTAGCCGCAGTGAGCTAACGCACTTCCGGTTATTTTCACAAAATAAAATACCCGTTGCCTTTTATAATAGGGAAAGCCATTACCATACAATTGGTGCTTTTGTTTTGAAAACAGGAAGTGAACCTACCCTCGTTGTAGCTAGCTTGAAACTGCCGTTTTGACAGGAAATGACGATCGGCGACGTCACGTTACGTTGCATCTTGGGTAGTTTGAGTATGAGTAGTAACCTCATGATGCATACCCAACATTTCAGAGAATCTAGTATGCATCCGAGAACTTAAGAAAAGTTAAAGTTAGTAGGAGTAGTGGGAGTAGTATGCGGTCTCGAACACAGCCAGTGTGAACGGTTGTTGCTTATTGGTGACCCAACCCTGGTGTTCCCCACCTGTGGCAGCTGGGATAGGCTCCACCCCCCAACCCTAAATTTAATCAAGCATAGATGGATGGGTGAACTTGTGTTTTGGTGTCCTGCATCCCATAATTCAGCATGTACAACACCTCCTGGATGATCTCTACGTATAAAAAGTTCATTTTACTCTCAAACATCCTGCTTTTACCAGATGTTTCACCGACTTTACTCTGAAATAAACCATCTCTGAAACCCACTTTAGGTTTTTAATGCTAAAAGACATAATAAAAGAGGAGTTAAAGGGTTTTAAATCATCTCATTGTTAGGCAGCTCAGTTGTTTCTCTGAGGAAATAAGAAAACTGAACACTTGTTCATAACATATGTGACAATAACACTTCTCAGTCTCACATGTTTCCTGTTATTTGTGGGGAACAGGAAGTGGAAACAGACACAGACTGAGTCACAGGCCTGCAGACAGACAGTGAGTCACACCCAGCAGAGTGTTTACAGCTTTATTGGTGCGATACAAGATGATACGAACATAATATTCACCGTTTACACAAAACGTTAGAGGCTACAGTGTGTCCATAAAGCATTTAAATCCACGTGATCAATCAGTAACTCTTCATCATTAAAGTCATAACAGCTAAACCTGGAGGGGTAAATCACACACAGTCACCGGCCCGTAAGAAGCATGACATACAAAAAGCTGTAGAAAAATACTCTTAAAAAACCCAACACACAACACAACGACAGCAGCAGCAGCCACTTGGAATGTTCTGGATGTCAGTTCGGCCTCAGAATATTTAAGATACGCAGAGTCAGGTGGTTCTGGCTGAAGCCACGGAGCCCGGAGATGTTAAAGCGACAAGCCTTCTAACCACAGCAGTGTATTGGCTGTTTTTATGACCGCTTGGTTTATTTTACTTTTTAATATTATTATTGTTGTTAATAACTGTATGTTTTTATTGTTGACTTTTATTGTATTTTCTGTGCACTTCTTGTGAAGCACTTTGTGACCTTCATTGTCTGTGAAAGGTGCTATATAAATAAATATTACTTACTTCTCAAAGTTATGTTACTGTTAAAATTAAAGTTAAAGTAAAGTTACTGTTAAAGTTAAAATTAAAGTTAAAGTAAAGTTACTGTTAAAGTTAAAGTTAAAGTTAAAGTTATGTTACTGTTAAAGTTAAAGTTATGTTACTGTTAAAGTAAAGTTAAAGTTACTGTCAAAGTTACTGTTAAAGTTAAAGTTATGTTACTGTTCAACTTTAACAGTAACATTACTTTAACTTAAAGTTATGTTACTGTTAAAGTTACTGTTACTGTTAAAGTAAAGTTACTGTTAAAGTAAAGTTAAAGTAAAAGTAAAGTTACTGTTAAAGTTAAAGTAAAGTTACTGTTAAAGTAAAGTTAAAGTAAAAGTAAAGTTACTGTTAAAGTTAAAGTTCTCCAGTTCTTAATTAAGGAAACACTTGGCTCTCAGAATGAATCGTGCTCTATTTTCTCTGTTAAAAAGCAGAAATTATTCAATATTTCTGAATGTGAATAAGTCAAACTGATGCTGATATCCTGATGAATCAGGGGGAAACTGTTTTCTGTCACCAACGCAGAAGCTGCGGTACGATGGACGGTCGGTTAGAAACGTTATTCTGCACTTTTACTCGAGTTCATTTTGGTTTAGAGCAACTTGCTTTGGATGCAAATGAACCGTGGACGCCGGCGTCCACACACACCAGGGGGCGCTGCTGCGTGGGAGGGCTAAACGGGATGCAGTGGTTGTTCATTTGTGCAAATTAAGTTATAATTTGTGCCTTCTTTAGTCATCAAACCTGCCAGGCCCAGTAAAAACTAACAAAAGTCAGTGGCTCACGTGTAACTAAACAACAGTGTGAAGCTAAGCTAGCTTGAATTTTCCCCAGTGGTCAGTCGCAGTAATGCAGCAGCAAACTTAAGTCCCCAAAGATGTAATTTAAAATAAATGTCAATAAAACTGTTGTTTTTTTAAATCCGAACTGATGGACAGCACCTGCTTTTTACTTTTAGCTAACTTTAGCAAAGAAAAAATGCTACAGTTGGGCGTAAATGATCCGTAAATACACTAATAAAGGAAACGTAGCTAGGCGCTAACGTCATGAAAAGCATTAGTTTCTGCTGTTTGCTGTCAGTGTGCTACGCTTGTGCTTCATATACTAACTGGCGTTAAGTTGGCAGTTAATTGTTGCTGTTAGTCAGTCTGCTAGCTTACTAAAAAATAAAACTACAGTTTTTAGCTGTTACGAAGCTAATGGATCCTACTGTTAAGATTAGCATGACGTGGGGCTGATGAAGCGCCTCCTCTTTTAAACTATTATATTACTCTTAAACAGGATGTAAGGAACTTTAGGAACCGCACAAAGAACAATCTGCATTCAGTCATGTTTTGCTATCATCAGCTGAGATTAAATCACCAGATTTAAATCACAACACAATAAGATTCGTTCTATTATCCTCACAGTCAGTGTAAATCTCAGTATATTTAAATATCCTGAGTCTGAACACTGGATCCAAATCTGCACTGTGCTACAGTTATTATTCATAAGTTGTTTAAATAGTTTCTTTAGTTAATTTGATGGTAATTTTGATTAGATTTCTGATCAGGAATATAAGTGGAAGGTTAACATGTGGTTTAACTGAGACAGAAATGACTGCTGCTCTGTTAGCGGCGGCCTCCACACACAGGTGAGTCACACCTTCACGTGACATCATCATGTGACCAGTGGCGGTTCCAGGATTTTTCTGAAACAGGGGCCACCATGGGGCCAAATGTAACCTTCAGGGGCCAACAGTGTCACCACCATCTGATATCCAGTGATGACGCTGCTTAAATAAACATCAATTGGCGACAGGGCAATACACACATTATCCAGCAGGCGGTGAGAAAACATCATAGTCTTACTAAATTAATTTACCAATCATAGCCTCATGGTAAATAGGCTACCAACCTGATTTGGATATTTTGTTTAGTGTATTGCATACTGTAATACATCATACCTACATATTGCAATTTTTTTTAAACTTACTCTTCTACAGTATACTGACAGTAAAGAACATCTACTTCTAGTCTACTATCCAAAAACAAAAAGGAATAATTCAGTATCCCTTTTGAAACTGAAATAAAAAAATCATGAATCAGTAACGTTTGTAATCATTTTTTTTTTTTTAATTCAGTGTGCATTAAGGGCACATAAAACACACAAAACATAAAACGTAACAGCTTTTAACTGTATATACAACAACATATTCAGTCTCATTCTCCCTCCCTCCCACACACACACACACACACACACACACACGCACACACACACACACACACACACACACACACACACACACACACACACACACACACACACACACACACACCTTACTATATTTGTGAGCACCTTCCATTGACTCCAATGCATTTTACTAGCATTCAAAATTATTGAATGCTGAACTGTGCCCTGACCAAAACAATCCCTAACCCTAACCTGTCAGTAAACAAATGTTTTTGCACTTTTAGTACTTTCATCAACAACAAAACATATTTATAGCAGCTTTTCCTTCTTAGGTTTGTTTATAGTCGCTAGTCCTAACAAGGTAGCAAAAACCATGTATACAACTGATCAATTCCCTTTCTTTTCATGCTGTCTGCTGCTATCTCTGCCAAAATCTTAATATTACACAAAACACAAAATTACATATCTTAAAAGCTGCAGTCTGCAGGATTTGTTGTTGTCATACGTAAAGTCCTACTTTTTGGCATTTTAAGAGTTTACATGATCTATCAGAACGCTTGAAGTTGAAAACGGTGACCTCCGTAGTCGCAAAATGCAAGAAATGCTTATTTTTTAACGAAAAATAAAAAGTTATTAAACTTCCTGTCCCGCCCCATCAAAACACATGAGAACTCGTGCACGTAGACGTGCACGCCAGATGCGCTTACACGACTCCTCATTCATCAACTCACCTGTCATTTGCGATCATGGAAGACACAGTAAGTAGACTAGCCCGTAATGAAGTTCAATAGTCCAGATAAATAAGCGTGGGGACGAGCCTACCTTGTATCGCGCGTGCACAATCGGTGATTGACAGGCAGCAGAGCCCAGCTCGTAACCTGATTGGTTACCTTTTACCGGTCCGGTCTGCAATTTTGTAAACAAACCTGCTGGCTTTGGAGGGACCTAGCGGGACATATAGGGGACCTAGAGAACTCTTTTTTTTTGTATTGGGGTGTTTAATGTACGACTTTCAGAATCCCCGGACAGTTCCAGGCATTATGCTTGAAAAAGAGTTGCAGACTGCAGCTTTAATGTTAAGCGTTGAACAAGCAGGTCAAAGCTATTGCTATCCTACCAACAAAATAGCAACTTATGACACAAGTGCAGTGGATAACAAGTTTAGAAGCCAACCGTTTTATGTAGTCAGAGTTTAATTTAATATAAACCTAAACTTAACAACAAACAAGAAGATTTGACTCACCAAATAACAAAGTCACCTTCTTAAGCTTCCAGCTCGAATTCAAGTAATTAATATGCCATGCACACTAAAACATGAACACTGAAGTAAAGTGCACCATTTGAGATTTAGTACTTTTCTTCTTCTATTCAGTTGTATTGACACAACCAGCGCACTGCCACCCACAGTTTGGGGGTGGAACTGCAGCAGTGATAATTTAATTCTCCACTTGTTTTTCTCGCCAGGTGATTGATAGGACAGGGGCACTTCAAGGGCCAATCAAATTAGAGGCGGGGCCTCGGCCCCTCTGGCCCCGCCTCTAGATCCGCCCGTGCATGTGACATCACACACAGACTGGAGCGGGGGGGGGGGTCCATAATTTCAGGACTGTTTCTGGGTAAACTGAAGGGTTAATAAAAGCAAACAACTTCTCACTGACACGCACACAGGGAACAGCACAACATCGTACAGGTAACAAGGTCTTACTGCTATCTTAAGTACAGGCACTACTGAGTGATGCATTGTGGGAGGTGGAGTGTTGGGAGGGTCAGTTTAGCCGCGGCTAGCAGTGTTTTAGCTTTAGTGCTGACCTTATGGACGAGTTTTAATGCTCTGTTTGAGTTTCCAACGGCTTCCCTGGAGAGTTTCCACTCAGAACACTTGGAGCGCTGCAGCTTCGCTAAGAGTTCTAAGTGTTCCAAGTGTTCTATGTGCTCTAAGAGCTCCATGTGCTCTAAGAGTTCTAAGTGTTCTAATGGCGCATTTCCACTAGCTCGGCACGGCTCGGTTTGGTTGTGTTTCCATTACAACCGAGTATCACTTCGTGCCATTAGTGTTCTAAGTGTTCGAAGTGTTCTAAGTGCTCGAAGTGCTCGAAGTGCTCGAAGTGCTCGAAGTGCTCGAAATGTTCGAAGTGCTCGAAATGTTCGAAGGGTTCTAAGCTAAGTGTTCTAAGCTAAGCGTTCGAAGCGTTTGAAGCGTTTGAAGCGTTCGAAGTGTTCGAAGTGCTCGAAATGTTCGAAGGGTTCTAAGCGTTCTAAGCGTTCGAAATGTTCGAAGCGTTCGAAGCGTTCGAAGCGTTCCAAGTGTTCTAAGTGTTAGTCATTATGGCTTTAAAGCAGAGCTAAAGGGAATTACGTGTTTTAGTCTGTAGTTTACCACCAGTCCCTGGAAACAACTGCCTCAGAATCACAGGGGCAGTGAGGAGCAGCTGATTATGAGGAAAGTCTCCAGGAAACCCGCAGAAGAAGAACGCAGGAGGACTTCCTGTGTTACATCTGACACAAACTCTTCCTGTGAGGGCCACAACATCAAAGTTAGGTTCGACTTTACTCTGAGTTACTGATTATTGGGGCAAAGTGAGTCCATAAAGGTGTAACCACCACTGAGTTCTTCATGCTCAGAGCCCCCCTGATGCCCCCTGATGCCCCCTCCTCCTGAAACAGGAGGCTGAACATGAAGAAGTGAGCGGTGATTAAACGCCACAGGTCATAGGTCAACAAGAATCTAACATCAACGCATCCTTTGGGAGTTCTACGGGCTACCGGCTAGCTTAGCGCCTGGGAGGCTGATATTTATGCGGCCGCTCGGGCGGCGGCGGCTCTCAGCACAGATACAGGCACAGACAGAGGAGCTGAGGGTGTGGCGGGACGGTGGATGACATCACTGCCTCCTGGAATGAAGGAGCGCTGGGAGCGGGCGGCGTGTCAGTCGGTCAGGTACGTGTGGACGTAGATCTGCTGCTGGATCCAGGGCGTGAAGTGCGTCACGTTGCTGTAAACTCCGGGTCCCAGAACTTTGCTGAAGCACACGCTGCCCCAGGAGGTCAGGCCGAACAGCGTCCAGCGGCCGCCGTCCGGCTGCTCGCACACCAGCGGGCCGCCGCTGTCCCCCTGCGCACGTGCACACACACACACACACACACACACACACACACACACACACACACACACACACACACACACACATCCCTGTTAACCTCCCACTGCAGGACCGACAGGACTTTACTGAGTTGTGGGGTCCACCCTTTCTATAGTCTATTAGAACTAGGGGTGGGCGGTATGCACGATATCATACCTTATGCGGTATTTTTCACCAACGGCAGAGATTTTTTTGCCATACCTTATACCGCAATAGCTCATGAGTCCTGTAGGTGGCAGTAATGCAAAGTTTTGAACATCCGCTTGGATATGCCGGGCGACAGTAATCGCAAGACAAGGTAACACGAGTAATTTGTTTTACCACCTGCGGGCTAACCATGCTCCGGAATATGAAACGAGTCAAAGCCGGTGTTCTGTCGATTTCTGCTACTTGTCGAGATTTGCTACTTTGTGGTTTTGCGCATGCTCCGAGCCGATTTTCTAAGTTTCGTTTTCACGCCCATAATGTTTTGCTACCCTGCGTCTCAGCTGGTGTGTAACGGTAACATCCTCAAAATCCTGATTATTTTCTCTTTTGGAAGACATGCAAAGTAATTAAACACTTATCGTATTAACAAGCAGTTAGCTTAACATGCACAAATGGGGCGTCTGAAACATGACGCATATTTGAGCATGTTGAATAAGTGGAAGGCGCCTATGAAAGTTCCGTTATCCCAGAGGCAGCGGCTTTTCTCTCACAGAGTTTATTCGAAGAAATGTACCTTTTCTTATTTTTTAAATATAAATATAACGTATATATTTTTTTATATTTCCTGTGTTTTCTGTTTTGCACAATACATTTAATTTAATATTGCTGCAAACATCCTGATTGAAAGTGTTTATTTGGTGCTATGGTAACCACTGAGAAACTGTTCTGTTGTAATTTATGTACAAAAGTACCATACCGCGATATATACCGTATACCGTCAGTGGCTCAAATTTTACCGGGGTATACATTTTAGGCCATACCGCCCAGCCCTATGTAGAACTATGAAAAAAATCAGGCAAGTCCCAAAAAAAATCTTGATATTAAAAATCACTTTCAATAAACACAATTTGACCAAACCAAACAGGAATCCTAACTATATCTAAATATGAAAGAGAGATTTTAAAAGTTGGAATGGTCACAGCTGCCCGAACAATCCTCAGAGTATGGAAGACTACAGTCGCCCCAGATGTTAAAAAGTGGATGGAAACGATGTCAGAAGTTGCATCATATGAAGGCATGTTGGCTAGAGTTAACAATGAAGAGGAACATGTTAGGAGGGCCTGGGAACATATTTTTTTGTACGCATGGAAAATGAAAATTTGTAGAAATGGTGCTGATCAATGCAAAATGTAAAATGTAAATGTAAATGTAAATGTAAACAAAAACAAAAGAGTCTATGTGCAGGAGGTCTTTGTGTACAGGGCTATAAGCTGGATAGACTGTCTGTTGATGTTGGTGTCAGTGTTTGTTTTCTAGTTTGAATGTTTTGTTTAGGTGTGTATGAATAATTAAATAAAAACTTTAATGACAAAAAATAAAAAAATAAACAGAATCTTGATGTTAAAAATCACTTTCAATAAACACAATTTGAAACTTTATTTTACATTTTAGTTTTTCTCTACCAAATGGGCCAAGTTAAAAAAATAATGCATGAGGCATGTTGGGAGAGCATCCCAAGCTGCTTTAAAGTGGTTTAAAGTGGTTTCCAACAAATGAACCCTCCTTTGTCGTTTCTAATGGAGGACACCATCAAACGTGCCCATTGGATGGTGGACTGCAGTTCACACGGTGCTGAGACGTTACCATGCAGGAGTCCACCGTTCCAGCCTCGTAGCCGGCGCAAAGCATCCTGGGAGTGATGGTCTTCATGTCGAAGTAGGACTGACACTGAGCCAGCGAGATGATGCGGACCTCCCCCTCCTGCAGCTTGAACGGCACTACGCACAAATAAAAACAGAGTTCCATCTTTACGTCAGCGTTACAACACAAACTGTCAGAAAGTTTTTAAAGTCACATCTGTCAGACTGAACATGTCACCCATAGACACATGAAGCCAAATGTCCTTTGTTTGGTGTAAAAACATGTTAAATAAAAAGCAGACTGACTGGGTTATTATAAACGGAGGATAAAGTAAAAACATCTGTTGAGAGACACAGAAACGAAGCTTGGAAATTACTTTGAATGAATTGAAAACCACTTTGTGGACTCTGGCCTTAAGTTCAGAGTCACCTCTGAGCTCATTGGGCCTTAAAGAAGAAACATTAAGTTCAGAGTCACCTCTGAGCTCATTGGGCCTTAAAGAAGAAACATTAAGTTCAGAGTCACCTCTGAGCTCATTGGGCCTTAAAGAAGAAACATTAAGTTCAGAGTCACCTCTGAGCTCATTGGGCCTTAAAGAAGAAACATTAAGTTCAGAGTCACCTCTGAGCTCATGTTATGCTGGTTAAACACTCACAACAAGCAGCTTTAAATGCAGGCTGCATGAAATGTTCAGCAGAGCAGAAACAATACACAAAAGGAGCAAATCCTCTTGTGCAAAAAGAAATTATTAAAACAAAAACTTTAACTGAACAAAAACATCAAACTATTAAATGTGGTCTGCTGAATATCAGATCTCTCCTTTCCAAGTCTCTGTTAGTGAATGAGTTGATTTGTGATCATCATATTGATATATTTAGTCTTACAGAAACCTGGCTGCAGCAGGAGGATCATGTTAGCATCATGTTAGCATCATGTTAGCATCATGTTAGCATCATGTTAGCATTAATGAATCAACTCCCTCTGACTGTTTAAATGTTCACGTTCCTGGAACCACAGGCAGAGGAGGAGGAGTGGCAGCTATCTTCAGATCAGGGTTACTCATCAGTCCCAGACCCAAGATTAGTTTGAGCTCTTTTGAATATCTGATTCTCAGTTTTTCCCACGCAAAGTGGAAATCCCAGAAACCTCTTGTGTTTGTTGTTGTGTGTCGTCCACCTGGCCCTTATTCTGAGTTTCTGTCTGAATTCTCAGAGTTTTTATCCCAGTTAGTGCTGAGTACAGATAAAGTCATTGTAGTGGGTGACTTTAATATTCATGTAGATGTTGAAAATGACAGCCTGAATATGAACTTTAATTCTATATTGGACTCTATTGGATTTTCTCAGAGTGTTCACAGACCGACTCACTGCCTTTATCACACCATTGATCTTGTGCTGACTTATGGCATTGAGAGTGAACAGTTAACAGTGTTCCCTCTGTCTTATCTGACCATTTTCTGATAACCTTTGAGTTTACATTACTTGACTATACAGTTTCTGAGAAGAAATTTACATATAGAAGGTGTCTATCAGAGGATGCTGTAACCAGATTTAAAGAATTAATTCCATCATCCTTTTCTTCACTGCCATGTGCAGATATGACAGAGGACGACTACCTAAACTTTACTCCAGCAGCACTTGACTCTCTTGTTGACAGCACTATAGTTTCAATGCGTACAGCACTGGACAATGTTGCCCCTCTGAAAAGGAAGGTAATCAGTCAGAAGAGGTTGGCTCCTTGGTATAATTCACAGCTGCGTGCTTTAAAGCAGACTGCAAGAAAGCTGGAGAGACAGTGGCGTTCCTCTAATTTAGAAGAGTCTCAGTTAGTCTGGAAAGATAGTTTAACAATGTATAAGAAAGCCCTTCGTAAAGCTAGAACTGCTTATTATTCATCATTGATAGAAGAGAATAAGAATAATCCCAGGTTTCTTTTCAGCGCTGTAGCCAGTCTGACTAAGAGTCCGAGCTCTGCTGAGCCAGTTATTCCTTTAACTCTCAGCAGTGATGATTTCATGAGCTTCTTTATTAATAAAATTGTTTCTATCAGAGAGAAGATTGATGGAGTCCTTCCCACTATTATCAGTGATGTATCATCAAGTACAGCAGCTTTAGAAGTATCTTTAGAACCTGATTTGTATTTAGACGGCTTCTGCCCAGTTGATCTCTCTGAACTAACAACAGCAATAGTCTCTTCTAAACCATCAACTTGTGTTTTAGACCCAATCCCAACCAGACTGTTCAAGGAGGTTTTCCCATTAATTGACACTTCCATATTGGATTTGATCAATCTGTCTTTGTTGACAGGATATGTACCTCAGCCTTTTAAGGTTGCTGTAATTAAACCTTTACTTAAAAAACCTACTCTTGATTCAGAAGTGTTGGCTCATTATAGACCTATATCCAATCTCCCTTTTATGTCTAAAGTTCTTGAAAACATAGTTGCAGCTCAGCTTTGTGATCATTTACACAGAAATAATCTGTTTGAAGAGTTTCAGTCAGGATTCAGAGTGCATCATAGCACAGAAACTGCACTGCTGAAAGTTACCAATGATCTCCTCTTAGCCTCTGATAGCGGACTTGTGTCTGTGCTTGTCCTGTTGGATCTCAGTGCTGCATTAGATACGGTCGATCACAGTATCTTATTACACAGACTTGAACATGTTATTGGGATTAAAGGAACTGCATTAGGCTGGTTTAAGTCATATTTATCTGATAGATTTCAGTTTGTTCTTGTAAATGAAGAATCTTCCTCACACACCAGAGTAAGTCATGGAGTTCCTCAGGGTTCTGTGCTTGGACCGATTCTTTTCACTTTATACATGCTTCCATTAGGTAACATTATTAGACAGCATGGCATAAAGTTCCATTGCTATGCTGATGATACTCAGCTGTACTTATCTATGAAACCAGATGAACCCAATAGGTTGGTCAGACTACAAGCATGTCTTAAAGACATAAAGACCTGGATGACTCAGAACTGTCTGCTTCTAAATTCAGACAAACTGAAGTCGTTATCTTTGGACCTGAGCGCTTCAGGGAGAAATTGTCTAGCTATATAGATACTCTAGATGGTATTTCCTTGGCTTCTAGTTCTACAGTGAGGAACCTTGGAGTTATTTTTGACCAGAACTTATCATTTGACTCGCATTTAAAACAGGTTTCTAGAACTGCCTTCTTTCATCTTCGTAATATTGTTAAAATCAGGAACATCTTGTCTCAGAGTGATGCAGAAAAACTAATTCATGCATTTGTTACTTCAAGATTGGACTACTGTAATTCTTTATTATTGGGCCGTCCCACATATTATCTGAAAAGCCTTCAGCTGATCCAAAATGCTGCAGCCAGAGTTTTGACGAGAACTAACAGGAGAGATCATATTTCTCTAGTTTTAGCTTCTCTTCATTGGCTCCCTGTTATATTCAGAATAGAATTTAAGATTCTTCTCCTTACATATAAAGCTCTTACTGACCGAGCTCCATCATATCTTAAAGATCTCATTGCAAGATATTTTCCTAACAGAGCACTTCGTTCCCAAACTGCAGGTTTACTTGAGGTTCCCAGAGTTTCTAAAAGTAGAATGGGAGGCAGAGCCTTCAGTTATCAGGCCCCTCTATTGTGGAATAAGCTGCCAGTAAATGTCCGGGAAGCAGACACCCTTTCCACTTTTAAGACCAGGCTTAAAACTTTCCTTTTTGATAAAGCTTATAGTTAGGGATGGCTCAGGTGATCCTGAAACATCCCATAGTTAAGCTGCTATAGGCCCAGCCTGCTGGGGGGGTGGGGCTCATCTGTCACACCTTTCCTCACTTTACTCTCTTTATGTATATGTGACATTATTGTGGTCATTAACTCGTGTTTCCCTGTTCCAACAGATATCCTTTGAATGGTGTTACAGTGCCGCCGCAGCTGCTTAGCTAACGTCTGCTTGGCTAACGGCTGCTTAGCTAACATCTGCTTAGCTAACGGCTGCTTAGCTAACTATGATTCACTTAAAAACCACCAAACTGCCCCTGAACCCGCCCAGTCTGGTGCAAATGAGTGTGTGGATGTGTGTGAGCTCACTCCTGTTGCCCATGTGACCCCAGCCGGTGATGTAGCAGTAGGAGTCTGGTGATGGCAGCTGGCCGGGCTGAGGCAGGCACACCGGTTTGACGAAGGCCGTCTCCTCCACCTGCAGATGAAAACACAACTCATCAACATCCTGCAAACCGCTGCCGGTGATCAATGCCGTGCGTCTGCGCGGTCCGACCTCAGAATCCAGCTGCACCACGCTGATGTCGTAGTCCACCACCGCCCGGTTGTAGCGTGGGTGAACGATGATGGAGCGCACGGCCCGGCTCTGGCTGTGAGCGCTGGGATGGTCCAGGTTAGTCAGGCCCAGCACCACCTTCCACAGCTCCGCGCTCTCCCTCCTGGTTCATTACATCACATTACATTACATTAAATTACATCACATTACATTCAGTGATGGGAGTAATGGTGTTTAAGTATAACGGCGTTACTAACCCAACCCCAAGCCCAAATGCAGCTAGCTAACCCAACCCCAAGCCCAAATGCAGCTGCTGACCCAACCCCAAGCCCAAATGCAGCTAGCTAACCCAACCCCAAGCCCAAATGCAGCTAGCTAACCCAACCCCAAACCCAAATGCAGCTAGCTAACCCAACCCCAAGCCCAAATGCAGCTAGCTAACCCAACCCCAAGCCCAAAGGCAGCTAGCTAACCCAACCCCAAACCCAAATGCAGCTAGCTAACCCAACCCCAAACCCAAATGCAGCTAGCTAACCCACTAAACGGACCGAACCATTCACTAAACGGACCGAACAGACCGAACCGTTCACCAAACGGACCGAGCCATTCACCCGTCTTACCCCTCGAAGCAGTGAGCGACAGTCAGGGCCCATCTCCGGGCGATGAGGACGCAGGCCACACCCCCCGCCGGGACACCCGACCCCCCAGGATCCGCTTCTTCCTGTGGGGGTGGACGCCCACCGCCGGACGCAGACCGCACTCTGATGGTGAACAGCAGAGAATAACAGTCAGCTTTAAGATGGGATGTGGATCTTTGACATAATTTTCTTTGAATTTAAGAGCAGGTAAAAGAATCAGAGGTTCACCTTCTCTGGCACACAGGACTGAAACTCTCCGTCTGGAATGACATGCGTGACTGCGGGACAGACAGACACAATTAGAAACACATCACAGCTACAGATACCTTCTGAGTTAAATCCACAGCTTTATGATGCTCTGGTTGGTCTTCCTTACATCTGACACCAGATGTGATCTGGCTGCACTGAGACCTGGATACGTATCCCGGACAAGCCCCCAATATTCATGATATCGGCAGGATAGGGGCACACAGTTTTTATCCTTTTATCTATGCCATCAGATGTCAGATACTGAAGCCCCTCTGAAGCCCATCTGAAGCCCCTCTGAAGCCCATCTGAAGCCCATCTGAAGCCCCTCTGAAGCCCCTCTGAAGCCCATCTGAAACCCATCTGAAGCCCATCTGAAGCCCATCAGTTTGTTTGACAGTGTTCACCACCAGGTGGTTCCCATGCGGCCCTAACGGTTACCTTCTCTTCTCCAGTCGGGCCTGCAGGGCAGAACTGTTCCTCAGGTTCCACTCTGGGTGGACGTGTAACCAACGGCGACAGCCTGGGACTCCGGGCTGGTCCGGTATCATGGAAACAGAAGAGGGAACCCTGCAGAGGAACTCAAACTATAGTTACTCTGTCAAAGTTGCAGGCAGGTTACTCATCCTGACTCGTGCTCTGGGAGTAACTCATTAAATATCCTGGAGAACTGATAACATTTAATGTTAATGTTTTCTGCTCTGTTTATACATCCGTGCTGTGAGGACCACCTTCTCATGTTAGGCGCTTTCCCACTGTAGGAACCTTCTGCAGTTCCTAGAACCTTTTCAGGAACGGGGCCGTTTTTTCCCTCATTCGGAACTAGGTACCACGGCCCTTGGGAACTAGGGACCACGGGCCTCGGGAACTAGGGACCACGGCCCTCGGGAACTAGGGACCACGATCCTCGGGAACTAGGGACCACGGCCCTCGGGAACTAGGGTCCTCGATCCTCGGGAACTAGGGACCACGGCCCTCGGGAACTCGGGACCACGGCCCTCGGGAACTAGGGACCACGACCCTCGGGAACTAAGGACCACGATCCTCGGGAACTCGGGACCACGACCCTCGGGAACTAGGGACCGCGGCCCTCGGGAACTCGGGACCACGGCCCTCGGGAACTAGGGACCACTGCCCTCAGTTCCTGGAACCATTTCAGCTCCTTCTCCTCAGCTGGGTCTGTTCTGGGTTCCATAGGAACACATCTGACGGAGGTGTTTTGTAGCTCTGCCCCTTGTCAGATTTCTGCTTCTTGTGGCCATTTTTAAAAACTACCTCTCTCCTTACTTTTACCGGGTTTTGTTTTGTTTTGTTTTGTTGTTGAATGTGGCGCTAAACGGCTAAAGTAACACGTCGCTGTCGCAGACCGTTGCGTCGGATCAGTCCCTATCAGTCCCTATCAGGTCCCGACTCATTTGCGAATGCAGACTGAAACAGTTCCCCTGGGGAAGGGCAGCTATCAGAACGGAATTTCAGGTGGACTGTTCTTGGAACTGCGTACTTAGAGCTGCTCTGTCCAAATGTGGCTAATGTCACAAAACTCATTCAAATTGGCTTCAGCATCCAGGGGATGTCGGACAGCGTAGTGTCCTCTGAAATCATGGAAACAGGTGTGTGTGTGTGTTACTAACCTTACCCTAGTCCCAGCTGGTCGCAGGTGAGTTTGCTCAGCTCGTGGTTCCACTCGTCTGCACAGACCTGATACTCTGCGGCCGTCTTAAACACCGTCAATACAGAACCCGATCGATCAGACAGAGACACTGTGGATACAGATCAATACAGAGCCCGATTGATCAGACAGAGACACTGTGGAGACAGATCAATACTAAGTTAGTTAGTTAGTTAGTTAGTTAGTTAATTAACGTGTTGATCTTGTCAGCCAGGTAGTTAGTGAACAGTATGTCAGTAACCATGGCTGTGTTCGAAACCGCCTACTACTCCTACTAACTTTAACTTTTTTAAGTTCCCGGATGCATACTAGATTCTCTGAAATGTTGGGTATGCATCATGAGGTTACTACTCGTACTCAAACTACCCAAGATGCAACGTAACGTGACGTCGCCGATCATCATTTCCTGTCAAAACCGCAGTTTCAAGCTAGCTACAACGAGGGTAGGTTCACTTCCTGTTTTCAAAACAAAAGCACCAATTGTATGGTAATGGCTTTCCCTATGATAAAAGGCAACGGGTATTTTATTTTGTGAGAATAACCGGAAGTGCGTTAGCTCACTGCGGCTAGCTTTAGTAGCGCCGAATTCGTGGGAACAAAATTGTAAACAGCCGGTATTTTGTCAGGTTTTCAACACGTTGGGGATCTAAACGACTACTTTCTCACCTGAAAATGTTTCAAATGTTGCTAAAGTTTACAGAGTTTAGAGCTTAAGGGAAATCAGCTTCAGGCCGGCTGATTTCGGCTCGGGCAGGAGCGAAATGAATTGTGGGTAAACGCTCTGCATACTGTCTGATCGATCAGTATGTAGTATGCAGTATGCAGTATGCAGTATGCAGTATGCAGTATGTAGTATGCAGTATGGAAGTATGTAGTATGCAGTTTTGAACACAGCCGGAGACTCCCTTTGGTGCGAACCCATCATATGACTACAACTCCCATCAGCCACCTGGGGGCCACATCCAGCTGTGTATCCTCCTCCTTCTGCCTGCAGTGATTCTGTTTGAAGCCTCCATGGAGTTCCTGGAAAACACTGAAGATGAAGATGTTGATGAGGATGAGGACTCGTCTTTCACCACCGCGCTCCTCCCCCCGACCTTCCCACCTGTTGCCATGGAAACTTTGCCAATACGTTACAACCACACCCACAGGGAGGAGCAGACGGGGGCCGTGGTGATGGGAGGCAGGGCGACACCTGGGGGGTTTGACTCCGCCCTCGAGGGTTACTACACACTGAGACTAAGAGGTGCGCACGCACACACACACACACACACACACACACACACACAGCTCTTCACTGTTGTTGTTTTTAGCTTTTAAAGTCACAGCTGCGCAACTATCGGCTAGTTTTAAAGACTTTCTGTGTTGGTTTTTAGCTTTTTAAAGACTTTCTGTGTTGGTTTTTAGCTTTTTAAAGACTTTCTGTGTTGGTTTTTAGCTTTTTAAAGACTTTCTGTGTTGGTTTTTAGCTTTTAAAGTCACAGCTGCGCAGCTATCGGCTAGTTTTAAAGACTTTCTGTGTTGGTTTTTAGCTTTTAAAGTCACAGCTGCGCAGCTATCGGCTAGTTTTAAAGACTTTCTGTGTTGGTTTTTAGCTTTTAAAGTCACAGCTGCGCAACTATCGGCTAGTTTTAAAGACTTTCTGTGTTGGTTTTTAGCTTTTTAAAGACTTTCTGTGTTGGTTTTTAGCTTTTTAAAGACTTTCTGTGTTGGTTTTTAGCTTTTTAAAGACTTTCTGTGTTGGTTTTTAGCTTTTAAAGTCACAGCTGCGCAGCTATCGGCTAGTTTTAAAGACTTTCTGTGTTGGTTTTTAGCTTTTTAAAGACTTTCTGTGTTGGTTTTTAGCTTTTAAAGTCACAGCTGCACAGCTAGTTTTAAATACTTTCTGTGTTGGTTTTTAGCTTTTAAAGTCACAGCTGCTCAGCTCAGCTAGTTTTAAATACTTTCTGTGTTGGTTTTTAGCTTTTTAAGTCACAGCTGCGCAACTATCGGCTAGTTTTAAAGACTTTCTGTGTTGGTTTTTAGCTTTTAAAGTCACAGCTGCGCAGCTATCGGCTAGTTTTAAAGACTTTCTGTGTTGGTTTTTAGCTTTTTAAAGACTTTCTGTGTTGGTTTTTAGCTTTTAAAGTCACAGCTGCGCAGCTATCGGCTAGTTTGAAAGACTTTCTGTGTTGGTTTTTAGCTTTTAAAGTCACAGCTGCGCAGCTATCGGCTAGTTTTAAAGACTTTCTGTGTTGGTTTTTAGCTTTTTAAAGACTTTCTGTGTTGGTTTTTAGCTTTTAAAGTCACAGCTGCACAGCTAGTTTTAAATACTTTCTGTGTTGGTTTTTAGCTTTTTAAGTCACAGCTGCACAGCTAGTTTTAAATACTTTCTGTGTTGGTTTTTAGCTTTTTAAGTCACAGCTGCACAGCTAGTTTTAAATACTTTCTGTGTTGGTTTTTAGCTTTTAAAGTCAAAAATAAAAGTCTGAATGTGATCTGCGCCTCAGCTCTGACTAAACACTTGGGCTTGGTTCCAGCTTTGGCCCCTCGGCAGCTCCTCACATGTCTGAACGGTACATGCCCAGTAATATTGTTGTAATATTTTAAATACTTGAACGCAGTTTTTCTAGAGAAGATAATTGCTTTGTAAATGGGATTATCGTCCATTGACTCTTTTGGGCTTTCACATGCGCGCGCCTACCGACAAGAGGTAAGTGACATGCTGTTTATAAAGTTGTTTTGTAACGTCCCCATGCCAGTAATGTGAGAACCATGCATATGGTTTTGATGGTAAGGCTTGTGACTTTATTGTCGGATGGTTTATAAAGTGGTGTGACGTTTCTGCAGTGTGCAAGTTGTTGTTTTACGTGGAAGGTTTAGCTCTTGCCCCTTAGCCACCACGTATTAGCCTCGCATGACAGGCTGCGCAAACAGCGCAATCGCTTCACAGGGAGCGCCGATTTGCACCGGTCTGTGTCCTACCGTCAGTAGCTATTTGACAACCTCTAGCAATGGAAATGCGCTTCAAATGCCCCGGAGTTCCCCTTTAAGACCTTTTTAGACTGGCGTTCGAACTCTGATTGGGGCCACTATGCATCCATTCTATCCGCTCTTTTTTAATGATCTTAATTTCATACAAATTTTATTCAATTCATTTTATTGCACTTGTGGAAGGCTTTTAATGCCCTGCAGCACTTTTACCATTTCTGAATCGTGTTTTATGTTTTGTTTTATGTATTGTTGTTTTTATCCTGCTGTAAAGGGCTATATAAATAAAGTTTGATTGATTGATTGATTGTGGAGTGGAGCTTTAAACAAACTGTTGGTCTCCGACTCCACGCCACGCGGCTGTTGTTCCACTGCGCCCTGTTTTGTGAGGTTATTTATCTGCCCACACACTCCTTTATCCTCCTAAAACAAAGATTTATCTGCCCACACACTCCTTTATCCTCCTAAAACAAAGATTTATCTCCCCACACACTCCTTTATCCTCCTAAAACAAAGATTTATCTGCCCACACACTCCTTTATCCTCCTAAAACAAAGATTTATCTGCCCACACACTCCTTTATCCTCCTAAAACAAAGATTTATTTCCCCACACACTCCTTTATCCTCCTAAAACAAAGATTTATCTCCCCACACACTCCTTTATCCTCCTAAAACAAAGATTTATCTGCACATTTATCACGACAACAAAAACTCGACAGCTTGTGAGCTCACAGGAAATCTTGCCCAGACAGACTTCAAAGTCATGGGTCCAAACAGCTGAGCTGGGTAACCACGGTAACTCACAGCAGTTCAGCTCGTCGCTCTTGTCCAGACAGTCGTGGTCGCCGTCACACAGCCAGTCTCTGGATACGCAGCGACCGTCGCCACAGCGGTGCTCCCGGGCCTGATCACACGCTGAGAAACACAAGAAATACATCAAGTCAAAGGACAAACGGGTGTGATATATGATCTGTGATCCTCCTCCTTTCCTGTTATTGCTCTGTCTGCGGTCTCTGTCTGCCCAGGTAGTCTTAAAGCTGAGCAGAGAGCTGTTAGAGCTGTTCCTGCAGCCAGGTCTCTGCCTGATATTCCTGCTGTGTCCTCATCAGGGCTCCAAGCTCGTCCATTTTACCCACCAGAGAACTCACATTTCCCATGATGATCAGGGGAAGGAATGGTTTAAACTTCCTCAGTGGCGGCTCCTGACATTTTTTTTTTTAGGTAGTGCAATTTCCCCCCGTTATGTCCATAAGTACCATAAAAGTCCATAGGACTGAGGTATATTTGTCTAGGTAGCAAGACCATTTCCCTAACTTGTTTGTGCCTATAAATTCAGATATCAGATATCAATTTTAGGCAATATCTCTTTTGTCCACCAGATGGCAACATTGAACTGGTTAAAAGTGTCAAACGGGAAGTTACATTGTGAAACCTTCAAAGCAAAACATTTGCCAGTTATTAATTTGCCAATCAGTTAATATTACACCTTAACCATTATTTATTTATTTTCCTCATATTGTTCCAGGATTCTATGAAATAAGTAAACACATAAGCTCTTAATGATAAGATTAATTCAATTTTCATTCTAAAGAATGTAATTAAAATGACAGCATATAAATCCAAGTCAAGTGTTTATTGAAGTTTTGGAAAATATGACTTAGAAAAGCATAACCAATTATCAAACATGGTTATGCACAAATCGGCCCTATGGAGGAGCCGCCACTGAACTTCCTCCTCCTTTGTCTCCATTTTGTTCCTGTTCTGCATCCTAGACGTCTCCTCTTCAAATCATGCTGATTCGGGGTCTTATATCCAAGGCATTTCTTGGGCTTTTGGAAAGCTCAGTTAGCTGCTCCGACAGGTTAGCAACTTTCCCGTTGCCATAGTTACGCATCATAGTTACCAGCAGAGGTCCTTCCAGCAGCTCAGGGAAATGTTTCAGAAATCTGTGTTTTCACAGAAAGAAGTGCATGTGTGTGCATGTGTGTGGATGTGTGCGTGTGCATGTGTGTACTGGAAAAAATCAAAGTCTTACCAAGTATATTTGTCTCGTTTCTAGTCCAAATATCTCATTACACTTAATATGAGACACAACTGCCTAACAAGTTCTATTTCAGCCAGATATAGGGACTTGTTTGAAGACAATACATCTGGAATATCTTGTTAAATGAAAAGTCTTGAAAACAAATTGTTTTGAGTCATATTTCACATGAAACAAGCTTTTTTTGACATTTGAAGAGGTTTTTAAGCTAATTTCAAGATCACTTTTAACTCAAAAGTCCCAGATATCACATCTTATTTCAAGAAATCTGGACAAGCCGATTTTGACTAGTTCCATTGGCAGATTTATTTTGATTATTTCAAGCAAAAACGTCTTTTATTTGTTGTTTTTTTTAACTTATTTTTGGAGGGGCATTTTTTCCAGTGTGTGTGTGTGCATGCATGACATTTGTGCATGTGCATATGTGCGTGCACGTGCGGCCTCACCACAGCTGAGCTCGTCGCTCAGGTCTCCGCAGTCGTCGTAACCATCGCAGACCAGAACGGGCGGCAGGCAGCGGCCGGTGTTACAGCGGAACTCTGCATCCGTGCACTCTGCGGACAGAGAGGTCACATGATGCTCACTTCTTCTTCTCTGCTATCCTGCATCCTTTCTGCCCCTCATCATCTCATGTTTCCAGGCTGTGTTCGAAACCGCCTACTGCATACTACATAATGCATACTGCATACTACATAATGCATACTACATACTGCATACTGCATACTCATCGATCAGACAGTATGCAGAGCGTTTACCCACAATGCATTTCGCTCCTGCCCGAGCCGAAATCAGCCGGCCTGAAGCTGATTTCCCTTAAGCTCTAAACTCTGTAAACTTTAGCAACATTTGAAACATTTTCAGGAGAGAAAGTAGTCGTTTAGATCCCCAACGTGTTGAAAACCTGACAAAATACCGGCTGTTTACAATTTTGTTCCCACGAATTCGGCGCTACTAAAGCTAGCCGCAGTGAGCTAACGCACTTCTGGTTATTTTCACCAAAATAAAATACCCGTTGTCTTTTATAATAGGGAAAGCCATTACGATACAATTGGTGCTTTTGTTTTGAAAACAGGAAGTGAACCTACCCTCGTTGTAGCTAGCTTGAAACTGCCGTTTTGACAGGAAATGACGATCGGCGACGTCACGTTACGTTGCATCTTGGGTAGTTTGAGTATGAGTAGTAACCTCATGATGCATACCCAACATTTCAGAGAATCTAGTATGCATCCGGGAACTTTAAAAAGTTAAAGTTAGTAGGAGTAGTAGGAGTAGTAGGAGTAGTAGGCGGTTTCGAACACAGCCACTGTGTAGAAGCTCAGTGTCGCTGGACAGATTTCTATGACCTGATGCTTCCATCATGTTTCATCAACTCAGCATCTCTGAGTATTTCTCATTTTTATCTTTATCAAACTGTTGATCGCCTGTTTATCGCCTGTTGATCGCATGTTGATCGCCTGTTGATCACTTGTTGATCACCTGTTGATCACCTGTTGATCACCTGTTGTTTGCCTGTTGATCGCGTGTTGTTTGCCTGTTGATCGCGTGTTGTTTGCCTGTTGATCGCCTGTTGATCGCCTGTTGATCGCCTGTTGATCGCGTGTTGTTTGCCTGTTGATCACCTGTTGATCACCTGTTGATCACCTGTTGATCACCTGTTGTTTGCCTGTTGATCGCGTGTTGTTTGCCTGTTGATCGCATGTTGATCGCCTGTTGATCACTTGTTGATCACCTGTTGATCACCTGTTGATCACCTGTTGTTTGCCTGTTGATCGCGTGTTGTTTGCCTGTTGATCACCTGTTGTTTGCCTGTTGATCGCCTGTTGATCGCGTGTTGTTTGCCTGTTGATCACCTGTTGTTTGCCTGTTGATCGCCTGTTGATCGCGTGTTGTTTGCCTGTTGATCACCTGTTGATCACCTGTTGTTTGCCTGTTGATCGCCTGTTGATCGCGTGTTGTTTGCCTGTTGATCACCTGTTGTTTGCCTGTTGATCGCCTGTTGTTTGCCTGTTGATCGCCTGTTGATCGCGTGTTGTTTGCCTGTTGATCGCCTGTTGTTTGCCTGTTGATCGCCTGTTGATCGCGTGTTGTTTGCCTGTTGATCACCTGTTGATCACCTGTTGTTTGCCTGTTGAACACCTGTTGATTGCCTGTTGATCGCGTGTTGATTGCCTGTTGATCGCGTGTTGTTTGCCTGTTGATCACCTGTTGATCACCTGTTGTTTGCCTGTTGATCGCCTGTTGATCACCTGTTGATCGCCTGTTGATCACCTGTTGATCACCTGTTGATCACCTGTTGATCACCTGTTGATTGCCTGTTGATCGCGTGTTGTTTGCCTGTTGATCACCTGTTGTTTGCCTGTTGATCGCCTGTTGATCGCGTGTTGTTTGCCTGTTGATCACCTGTTGATCACCTGTTGTTTGCCTGTTGATCGCCTGTTGATCGCGTGTTGTTTGCCTGTTGATCACCTGTTGATTGCCTGTTGATCGCGTGTTGTTTGCCTGTTGATCACCTGTTGATCACCTGTTGATCGCCTGTTGATCGCGTGTTGTTTGCCTGTTGATCGCATGTTGATCGCCTGTTGATCGCCTGTTGATCACCTGTTGATCGCCTGTTGATCGCCTGTTGATCGCCTGTTGATCGCCTGTTGATCACCTGTTGATCGCCTGTTGATTGCATGTTGATCGCCTGTTGATCGCCTGTTGATCGCCTGTTGATCGCCTGTTGATCGCCTGTTGATCGCCTGTTGATCGCCTGTTGTTTGCCTGTTGATCGCATGTTGATCACCTGTTGATCGCATGTTGATCGCCTGTTGATCACCTGTTGATCGCCTGTTGATCGCCTGTTGATCGCCTGTTGATCGCCTGTTGATTGCATGTTGATCGCCTGTTGATCGCCTGTTGATCGCCTGTTGAACGCATGTTGATCGCCTGTTGATCGCCTGTTGATCGCCTGTTGAACGCATGTTGATCGCCTGTTGATCGCCTGTTTTTTGCCTTTTGATCGCCTCTCTGGAATAATTCAATGAAGACACGAACAGCTGACGGTGTTTTGTTGTTCCCTCAGACTGTCAGGTGGAGGAGGAGGAGGGGGCGGAGTCGGTCCCGAATGAACCCGAATACATGACGGTCCACGTGTATCAGCACGGCTCCGACCGAACAGAACAGAGATGAAGGAAGACCTGCTGAGAACCGGAGACCTCAGTCTGACTCTGAGACGGCCCACAGCTGGAGACGGCGGAGAGTTCAACTGTGAAGTCTGGAGGAAAGGAAAAGTCCTGGGAAAAACAGTGAGGCTGACAGTCAGAGGTTGGTTTATTTATCTATCTGTCTGTCTGACTGTCTTCTGTCTCCTCTGCAGGGAGAGTTCAGGTCCAGGATCAAACAGAGGACATCAGGAACAGAAGCAGCTCCATTGATCCGACTCCTCTGATGGCTAATCATGAGTCTGATCAGTTTGTTGATGGGTCTTTGATCATTGATCCAATCTGACTTCGGATCAGAGAGAAAATGTCAATGAATGGGCGATGGATTAAGACAGGACACTTTGTCTGCAGACTCAGTATTGATCAGTGATCAGTGATGTCAGAGTGATCATTATCCCATAAGACCTGCCATTTTCCAATAATTTTAGCTTTAATTATACTTTTGACTTCAGCTTTGCTGTATTTAACCTTCATATCTATAACAGATTTTCTTGCTGCTTCTTTTGCACATCTTTCCGCCAGTTCATTACCTCCTACACCTTTATGGGCTGGAACCCATAGAAGTGTAGTACTGATACCAGACCTTAATAGGTTGTTGGCTAGTTGCATTATTTCATACACTATGTCCAGTCTTGATTCAGAGTGAAGGTTCTTCAGGCTTATCAACACTGAACTAGAGTCTGAAGCTATTACAGTTTGCTTAGGCCTATTACTCTGTACCCACAACAGGGCCATCCATATTGCCAAGTGATCATTAATTCTTCCAAAGAATTTGACATTTAGTTGAGGGATAACATCGGCAATTGCCACTTTCTTGTCAGTCTGTTTAGATGCATCGGTATACAAAATGAGTGTTTCTTTATACTTACTTGCTATATAACTTTTGACACTATAACGGTAACGGCAAGACCTGACTAACACATGAACTCTAAAGCCAAAACATAAACAACCTAAAACACGATAAAACATCAAACTAAAAACATGGGAAACCCCCCCATTGCCGGGACACTGTTGACCTGAGGCTTTGCAGACAGCCCGCTCTCTGGTGACCTTAAAGTGTGACACCACAGAGTCGCGGGCCGCCACCTCAGAAACACAGCAGAGAGGTCGTGGTTTCAACTCGCTGTTTATCCTTCTGAAGGCGATCAGAGTCTCACAGCTCACTGCTGCAGGGAGGCTGGAGGTGAGAAGGTAAACTGTGGAGTCTGTTGTCCTGTTAGAAGCAGAACCAGATGTTTAATCTGCATCAGATCAGTGCTGACTGTCAGCTCTGTGCATCAGCTCTGTGCATCGGCTCTGTGCAGCGGCTCTGTGCAGCGGCTCTGTGCATCGGCTCTGTGCATCAGCTCTGTGCATCGGCTCTGTGCATCGGCTCTGTGCAGCAGCTCTGTGCATCGGCTCTGTGCATCGGCTCTGTGCAGCAGCTCTGTGCATCAGCTCTGTGCAGCGGCTCTGTGCATCGGCTCTGTGCAGCGGCTCTGTGCATCAGCTCTGTGCAGCAGCTCTGTGCAGCGGCTCTGTGCATCAGCTCTGTGCAGCAGCTCTGTGCAGCGGCTCTGTGCATCGGCTCTGTGCAGCGGCTCTGTGCATCAGCTCTGTGCAGCAGCTCTGTGCAGCGGCTCTGTGCAGCGGCTCTGTGCATCGGCTCTGTGCATCGGCTCTGTGCATCGGCTCTGTGCAGCGGCTCTGTGCATCGGCTCTGTGCAGCAGCTCTGTGCATCGGCTCTGTGCATCAGCTCTGTGCATCGGCTCTGTGCATCAGCTCTGTGCAGCGGCTCTGTGCATCGGCTCTGTGCAGCGGCTCTGTGCAGCGGCTCTGTGCATCGGCTCTGTGCAGCAGCTCTGTGCAGCAGCTCTGTGCAGCGGCTCTGTGCATCGGCTCTGTGCATCGGCTCTGTGCAGCGGCTCTGCTGCAGGGTGACGCAGGATTCAGTGGCTGGATTTAAGAACAGAAACAGGATGTGAGGCTCTCTCCTCTGGACTCGGTTCAGATAAAACCTGAGCAGCAGGAAGCAGGAAGGCCGAGGTGTTTCTGTAACATGTCAGCAGGTAAGTGAAGGTTCAGGTCAGACTTGTTGTGATCACGCTGTGCTGCACTGACTTCTCCGTCCAACCCACTTGTGGTTTGCTCTGCAGGATGCTGCCGCCACACATGCTGCAACACGGTCAGTCTTCAGCCTGCAGACACCATGAAGGCAGCTCTGCTCGTTCTCTGTGAGTAGGCCGAACGGCTGTAATCAGAAACTATCCTGTGAGCCATGTTTGTGAAGTCAGACCTGAGCAGAGCTCTGATCCGGCTGTTGGATCAGACTCAGACTCAGAGTCTGACTCTGGTGCATGTCGCTGTGCTCACGCTGTGGCTTAACTTTGATGTTTCAGTGTCGCTGAGCTCCTGCCGGGCGTCCGCCGGTCCTGGTAAGTTCTTTAAAGTGTCCCGTTTACAGCATGTGTCCTGATTACTCTGGATTTATTCTTCGATTTGATGCTCTTTCTGAGGAACTCTGACGCGTAATGCCCACCTCTCATCACTTCCTGTTCTCGCCTGCAGACGCAGCTTTTTCAGTCATTCGTGGCAGAAAAAAGGATCAGTTTGTTATTTGTTTTGACCAGTTTGTTATTTGCTTTGATCAGTTTGTTATTTGTTTTGATCAGTTTGTTATTTGTTTTGATCAGTTTGTTCTTTGCTTTGATCAGTTTGTTATTTGTTTTGATCAGTTTGTTATTTGCTTTGATCAGTTTATTATTTGTTTTGATCAGTTTGTTATTTGTTTTGATCAGTTTGTTATTTGTTTTGATCAGTTTGTTATTTGTTTTGATCAGTTTGTTATTTGCTTTGATCACTTTGTAATTTGTTTTGATCAGTTTGTTATTTGTTTTGATCAGTTTGTTATTTGCTTTGATCAGTTTGTTATTTGTTTTGATCAGTTTGTTCTTTGCTTTGATCAGTTTGTTATTTGTTTTGATCAGTTTGTTATTTGTTTTGATCAGTTTGTTATTTGTTTTGATAAGTTTGTTATTTGTTTTGATCAGTTTGTTCTTTACTTTGATCAGTTCGTTCTTTGCTTTGATCAGTTTGTTATTTGTTTTGATCAGTTTGTTATTTGCTTTGATCAGTTTGTTATTTGCTTTGATCAGTTCGTTATTTGTTTTGATCAGTTTGTTCTTTGCTTTGATCAGTTTGTTATTTGTTTTGATCAGTTTGTTATTTGTTTTGATCAGTTTGTTATTTGTTTTGATCAGTTTGTTCTTTGCTTTGATCAGATTGTAATTTGTTTTGATCAGTTTGTTCTTTGCTTTGATCAGTTTGTTATTTGCTTTGATCAGTTTGTTATTTGTTTTGATCAGTTTGTTATTTGCTTTGATCAGTTTGTTATTTGCTTTGATCAGTTTGTTATTTGTTTTGATCAGTTTGTTATTTGCTTTGATCAGTTTGTCATTTGTTTTGATCAGTTTATTTGTTTTGATCAGTTTGTTATTTGTTTTGATCAGTTTGTTATTTGTTTTGATCAGTTTGTTATTTGTTTTGATCAGTTTGTTATTTGTTTTGATCAGTTTGTTATTTGTTTTGATCAGTTTGTTCTTTGCTTTGATCAGTTTGTTATTTGCTTTGATCAGTTTGTTATTTGTTTTGATCAGTTTGTTATTTGCTTTGATCAGTTTGTTATTTGTTTTGATCAGTTTGTTATTTGTTTTGATCAGTTTGTTATTTGCTTTGATCAGTTTATTTGCTTTGATCAGTTTGTTATTTGTTTTGATCAGTTTGTTATTTGCTTTGATCAGTTTGTTATTTGTTTTGATCAGTTTGTTCTTTACTTTGACCAGTTTGTTATTTGTTTTGATCAGTTTGTTATTTGTTTTGATCAGTTTGTTATTTGCTTTGATCAGTTTGTTATTTGCTTTGATCAGTTTGTTCTTTACTTTGATCAGTTTGTTATTTGTTTTGATCAGTTTGTTATTTGCTTTGATCAGTTTGTTATTTGTTTTGATCAGTTTGTTATTTGCTTTGATCAGTTTGTTCTTTGCTTTGATCAGTTTGTTCTTTGCTTTGATCAGTTTGTTCTTTGCTTTGATCAGTTTGTTATTTGTTTTGATCAGTTTGTTATTTGTTTTGATCAGTTTGTTATTTGTTTTGATCAGTTTGTTCTTTGCTTTGATCAGATTGTAATTTGTTTTGATCAGTTTGTTCTTTGCTTTGATCAGTTTGTTATTTGCTTTGATCAGTTTGTTATTTGCTTTGATCAGTTTGTTATTTGCTTTGATCAATTTGTTATTTGCTTTGATCAGTTTGTTATTTGCTTTGATCAATTTGTTATTTGTTTTGATCAGTTTGTTATTTGTTTTGATCAGATTGTAATTTGCTTTGATCAGTTTGTTATTTGCTTTGATCTGTTTGTTATTTGCTTTGATCAGATTGTTATTTGTTTTGATCAGTTTGTTATTTGTTTTGATCAGTTTGTTATTTGCTTTGATCAGTTTGTTATTTGTTTTGATCAGTTTGTTATTTGCTCTGATCAGATTGTTATTTGTTTTGATCAGTTTGTTATTTGTTTTGATCAGTTTGTTATTTGCTTTGATCAGTTTGTTATTTGTTTTGATCAGTTTGTTATTTGCTTTGATCAATTTGTTATTTGCTTTGATCAGTTTGTTATTTGTTTTGATCAGATTGTAATTTGCTTTGATCAGTTTGTTATTTGCTTTGATCAGTTTGTTATTTGTTTTGATCAGTTTTTTATTTGCTTTGATCAGTTTGTTATTTGCTTTGATCAGTTTGTTATTTGTTTTGATCAGTTTGTTATTTGCTTTGATCAGTTTGTCATTTGTTTTGATCAGTTTATTTGTTTTGATCAGATTGTTATTTGTTTTGATCAGTTTGTTATTTGTTTTGATCAGTTTGTTATTTGCTTTGATCAGTTTGTTATTTGCTTTGATCAATTTGTTATTTGCTTTGATCAGATTGTTATTTGTTTTGATCAGTTTGTTATTTGTTTTGATCAGTTTGTTATTTGTTTTGATCAGTTTGTTATTTGTTTTGATCAGTTTGTTATTTGCTTTGATCAGTTTGTTATTTGCTTTGATCAGTTTGTTATTTGTTTTGATCAGTTTGTTATTTGTTTTGATCAGTTTGTTATTTGTTTTGATCAGTTTGTTCTTTGCTTTGATCAGTTTGTTATTTGTTTTGATCAGATTGTAATTTGTTTTGATCAGTTTGTTATTTGCTTTGATCAGTTTGTTATTTGTTTTGATCAGTTTGTTATTTGTTTTGATCAGTTTGTTATTTGTTTTGATCAGTTTGTTATTTGCTTTGATCAGTTTGTTATTTGTTTTGATCAGTTTGTTATTTGTTTTGATCAGTTTGTTCTTTGCTTTGATCAGTTTGTTATTTGTTTTGATCAGTTTGTTATTTGCTTTGATCAGTTTGTTATTTGTTTTGATCAGTTTGTTATTTGTTTTGATCAGTTTGTTCTTTGCTTTGATCAGTTTGTTATTTGTTTTGATCAGATTGTAATTTGTTTTGATCAGATTGTAATTTGCTTTGATCAGTTTGTTATTTGTTTTGATCAGTTTGTTATTTGTTTTGATCAGTTTGTTATTTGTTTTGATCAGTTTGTTATTTGCTTTGATCAGTTTGTTATTTGTTTTGATCAGTTTGTTATTTGTTTTGATCAGTTTGTTCTTTGCTTTGATCAGTTTGTTATTTGTTTTGATCAGTTTGTTATTTGCTTTGATCAGTTTGTTATTTGTTTTGATCAGTTTGTTATTTGTTTTGATCAGTTTGTTATTTGTTTTGATCAGTTTGTTCTTTGCTTTGATCAGTTTGTTATTTGCTTTGATCAGTTTGTTATTTGCTTTGATCAGTTTATTTGCTTTGATCAGTTTGTTATTTGTTTTGATCAGTTTGTTCTTTACTTTGACCAGTTTGTTATTTGCTTTGATCAGTTTGTTATTTGTTTTGATCAGTTTGTTCTTTGCTTTGATCAGTTTGTTATTTGTTTTGATCAGTTTGTTATTTGCTTTGATCAGTTTGTTATTTGTTTTGATCAGTTTGTTATTTGCTTTGATCAGTTTATTTGCTTTGATCAGTTTGTTATTTGTTTTGATCAGTTTGTTATTTGCTTCGATCAGTTTGTTATTTGCTTTGATCAGTTTGTTCTTTGCTTTGATCAGTTTGTTATTTGCTTTGATCAGTTTATTTGCTTTGATCAGTTTGTTATTTGTTTTGATCAGTTTGTTCTTTACTTTGACCAGTTTGTTATTTGCTTTGATCAGTTTGTTATTTGTTTTGATCAGTTTGTTCTTTGCTTTGATCAGTTTGTTCTTTGCTTTGTTATTTGTTCTTTGCTTTGATCAGTTTGTTCTTTGCTTTGATCAGTTTGGTATTTGTTTTGATCAGTTTGTTATTTGTTTTGATCAGTTTGTTATTTGCTTTGATCAGTTTGTTCTTTGCTTTGATCAGTTTGTTATTTGTTTTGATCAGTTTGTTATTTGTTTTGATCAGTTTGTTATTTGCTTTGATCAGTTTGTTATTTGCTTTGATCAGTTTGTTATTTGCTTTGATCAGTTTGTTATTTGCTTTGATCAGATTGTTATTTGCTTTGATCGGTTTGTTATTTGTTTTGATCAGTTTGTTATTTGCTTTGATCAGATTGTTGTTTGCTTTGATCAATTTGTTATTTTCTTTTCTCCATCTTTTGCACTTAAAACTTTGAGCGTAAAAGGCTGCTTTTCCTTCCGTTCTCTGCCAACATGATCCCACACTGCTTCAGAAATGTTGCGCTCCGGGCTCTGGGGAGGATTCATCCCTCCATCAGACCTGCTGCCACTGATTTTCAGTCCACTTCTTGTGTCCTTTGGCACAGCTCAGAACACAGAGGCTTCACCTTGAGCTGCAAACCTTATAGAACCTTAAAGAACAGAAAAAACAACATTATTAACCTGATGAAGCTCCAGTTCGGTCCTGAACGCAGGTGAGCTGCTCTTAATGTTTGTCAGCTGGGTGAAAGTGAACAGAGTGAGGAAAAAAGTGAAGGAAGTGTCAGATGAGGCAGTAAAGTCAGTGGATTTGGATTAGAAGAAGCAATGGCAGCTGGGGGCCCAGCAGGGGGAGCACTTAGGGTAAACAGACTTTTGGAAGAAGCAAAGAAGAAGTTGAAGATATTTAAGTGGAGGGTGTGGCCCATGTGAGCCTTTCGAAACCAGGCGAACATTTTAGGTGAGTTGGCCTCTATGGCCTTGTTTTTGCTGGCATTTTTAGTGATCGTAGGACTGTCTAGGTGAGTTTGTCTGCTGAATCTGCTAGTGTGTCTTGTCCTGCCTCCACCTCTGGCACCCTCTATACTTTCATTACCCCCAACCCGAACCAGGGTTTACATCCCATTCCTACTTATCTTTACCTCTTCTATTTCTACCCCCTACCCTGAACCAGGGCTTGAATCCCATTCCTACTTATCTTTACCTCTTCTATTTCTACCCCCTACCCGAACCCATGTTTCCTCTTCAGGTACCTTTTAGCTGAGGAGGGGGAACATGTGTTCATAAATGGAGCCGCTGCCACCTCTAAAACCCGGCTTTGATCTCTGAGACCATGTCAGCTTTCACAGGTCTTTTTTTAATCTGGTTTCTGTCAGATTCTGTGGTTTTAAAAGTGAAGGAAGGTGTGAAACGCTTTAGTGAGAGGAAACTGAGCCTTCTTCAGGTGCTACTTGCTTGTTGACGCTCTGATAAATAAAATGTCAGATGAGAGCTGAAGCTAACGTAGTTTGGGTCTCGTCTGTTTCTGACCCAGCTGCTGTTTTGGGTCAGAATTTGAGGTGTTTTGGTCGCATGATTTAAGGCGTTAATAGTTGTGAAAGTGACTCAGAGTAGGTGTTACATGTGTGAGGCCGCGAGCTCGTTGGGACGATGTTTCCGGATTAATGAACCGAAGACTTTCTGTAACCTTTAAAGCCAGAGCTGAAAACTGAACAGGACAAAGTAAACAAACTGAGAACATCAAACCAATAAAAACTTAAATGAATAAACCGTAAAAACATCTGGAAGCTCAGAAGAACCACACATCTGGATCAGATTCAGTTCAATTCAGTTTTATTTATAAAGCGAATCGCAGCAGATCTCAAGCTTGAAGGATGCAGAATGATGAGACCCGGCGGCCCCTTCATCAGGAACACCTGTTCAGGTACCTGTTCACACAGAGAATCAGCCAATCACAGGGCAGCAGCTCGCTGCATTCAGGCCTGTGGTGGAGGTGGAGACCACCTGCTGGGTTCACACCGAGCATCAGAACGGGGGTTTAAGGGACTTTGAACGTTGGTTGTTGGTGCCAGACGGGTCAGAAACAGCTGATCTGCTGGGATTTGCACCCACAACCATCTCTGGGGTTAACAGAGAACGGTCAGAAGAAGAGAAAATATCCAGTTAAAATGCTTCTTCTATGTGAAAGGAGAATGGGCAGCCTGGTTCCAGGTGGCAGGAAGGCAGGAAGGCAGGAAGGCAGCAGGAACTCCAATAACCCCGTGTAAGGGTGTGGGGGGGTCTGTTCTGGGCCCACTTTGGGCCCCTCGGTACCAGCTGGGCATCGTTTAAATTAATTAAGGCAGTTCTGAGGGCTAAAGGGGGCCCGACCATTTACTGTCAGGTACCTGATAAAGTGGCCGGTGGGTTCCTTATCCAATCCAATCATAATCCAATTATAATCCTAACAAATCAAATGCATTTAATTCCAAATTAGTCAAAAAACAAAGTTGCTTATTTAAGGAAACCAACAGATTTATCAGTAAACTGACCTGTTTTACTCTTGTTTGGACTTCTTTGAGAACACATCCCATTAAACTTCTCATATTTCTCTCACTTTTGAATGTCAGACTTTAAATCCCGTCTCTTTGTTTTCTTTTGTTTACATTTCTGACCCGTCACCTGTTTGAAATGCTGGAGCTCCTGCAGCCTCGGCATCAGGTGACGCTGGCTGTAAAGTGCTCCGGTTTCACTTCCCACAGCAAATAAAACCAATGCACATGCAACACTTCCTACGGGCAGCAAAGCAAAGAATAAGCACATAAACGCCTTCTGCAGCTTCATTTTTAGTGAACTTGGCTCGTTCGTTCGGAAGCTTCACAGTCTGGTCTCGAGTGTCGCGCTGTCTTTTTCTGGACCGCTGTTGCACGGCGCCGTGGCTTCAGCCTCCGTCTCCTCAGCTGGGATTCAAAGAAAGAAAAGAGTTAGTAAAGCAGAGGTGAGGAGAAGCGCTCCTGGTGACGAACTCAGCCAAACAAAAGGTTCTACACTGGAAAAAATCAAAGTCTTACCAAGTATATTTGTCTCATTTCTAGTCCAAATATCTCATTACACTTAATATTAGACACAACTGCCTAACAAGCTCTATTTCAGCCAGATATAGGGACTTGTTTTAAGGACTTGTTTACATCTTGAATATCTTGTTAAATGAAAAGTCTTGAGTCACATATCACATGAAACAAGCTTTTGTTTTTACATTTGAAGAGGTTTTTAAGCTAATTTCAAGATCACTTTTATCTCAAAAGTCCTAAATATCACATCTTATTTAAAAAAATCTTGACAAGCCGATTTTCACTAGTTCCATTGGCAGATTTTTTTGCTTATTTCAAACAAAAACGTCTTTTATTTGTTGTTCTATTTCATCCCTACTGACCGCCAGAGGCGGTGCTGAAAGCACTGAATATCCCTTCGCGCATGCGCCGTTCGAGTAGTAATACCAACAGAGTCACACCTGTGACATGTCGGGTGATCAATCAGAGGCTATATAGCCTGGTGTCATCCGACACTCTGCTCCTACAGAATCTTCTCGCGTGCGGTTCGCTTACATAGCATCAACCTTTCTTGGTCATTTCACCGTCGTTTGACGCCCCATTTGCCTGTTGGCTGGAGCAGCGATATTTCGCCCTCCTAGGGGCTGCGACGGGTTGATCCTTGACCGATCTTCTGTGTGCTGGGGATGGTCGCGTTTGCGCCCCCCCCCTCCCGACTCACAGCTTCAGGTTGGTGGTATGATACGCACACTTCAGCTTGGCTACTTAAGGTTAGCCTCTCCGGCTGTTGTTGCACTTGATTTGTAACGGTAGCGCCTTAACCTACCGTTTTTTCAGTTGAAACAGCTCCCGATATTAAACAGCTGATCGTTTAGCTCTGAACTGAGCTACCGGCTGTAGCATCGGAGCTTTGTTTGCTGTAATCGGCGACGGTGGCGTTTTGCCCCCCCCTCCCGATATTAAACAGCTGATCGTTTAGCTCTGAACTGAGCTAACTGCGGTAGCATCTGAGCTTTGTTTGCTTTGTCTGCTTTAATCGGTTGCGGTGGCGTCTCGCCTCCTCTCTCCCGATACTAACCAGCTGCTTATTTGGTTCTGAACTGAGCTACCTGTTGTAGTTTCTCAGTTTTCTTTATTGGTGACGGTTGCATCTCGCCCCCTCTCCCTATATTACACAGCTGATTATTTGGTTCTGAACTGAGCTACCTCTTGTAGCTTCTCAGTTTTATTTCTTATTTGGTGACGGTGGCGTCTTGCCCCCTCTCCCAATTTTAGCCAAAGTCTTATCCAGTTAGACTGGGCTACCTGTGGTGGCATCTAAGTTTGATTGCCTTAATCGGTGATGGCGTCTCGCCCCCTCTCCCGATTTTAGCTAATATCTCACTCTATTTTTGCGCTGTGCTCTAATTGGTGACGGTGGCGTTCCGCCCCCCCTCTCCCGATATTGAACAGCTGCTTGTTTAGTTTCCTAAACTGAGCTACCTGCGGTAGCATCTGAGTTTGATTGCTTTAATTGGTGACGGCTGCGTTTTCGCCCCCTCTCCCGATTTTAGCTAATATCTCATTATTTTGCTCTAAGCTTTAATTGGTGACGGCTGCGTTTTCGCCCCCTCTCCCGGTTTTAGCTGGCCGCTTATTCAGTTGTAGGTTGAGCTACCTGTGGTAGCATCTGTGTTGATTGCTTTAATTGGTGAAGGCAGCGTTTTCGCCCCCTCTCCCGATTTTAGCTAATATCTCACTATTTTGCACTGAGCTTTAATTGGTGACGGCTGCGTTTTCGCCCCCTCTCCCGATTTTAGCTAGCCGCTTATTCAGTTTTGGTTGCTTTAACTGGTGTAGGCAGCGTTTTCGCCCCCTCTCCCAGTTTTAGCTAGCCGCCTATTTGGTTTTGACTGCCCTGATTGGTGACGGCTGCGTTTTCGCCCCCTCTCCCAGTCTTGGCTAGCCGCTTATTCAGCTCTGGCTGCTTTGATTGGCATTGAGCGTTATTTGGTGAAGGCTGCGTTGTCGCCCCCTCTCCTAACTTTCGCGGACGACTCACTCTGTTTTGCGCTGAGCTTTAACTGGTGAAGGCAGCGTTTCCGCCCCCTCTCCCCGTTCTAGCCAGCCGCTTACTCAGTTTTGGTTGCTTTAACTGGTGAAGGCAGCGTTTCCGCCCCCTCTCCCCGTTCTAGCCAGCCGCTTACTCATTTTTGGTTGCTTTAACTGGTGAAGGCAGCATTTTCGCCCCCTCTCCTAGTTTTAGCTAGCCGCCTATTCGGTTTTGACTGCCCTGATTGGTGACGGCTGCGTTTTCGCCCCCTCTCCCAGTCTTGGAGTTTGGATTGTCGTCCGGTGTTCTGGACGTAGCTGACTGTGTCAGCTCCTCTGTTCTTTCTGCCTGCGGTTGGACTCGGGTCAGTTTCGAACATGGATGGCTCCCACTGTTGTGTGGATTGTGGGACCGTGCTTCAGGCTGATGATGGCAACCTGTGCCTTTGACATGATCACCTGGTGGGGACCCTATCAGAGAATTCCTGCATGAACTGTGGTTACATGCCCCGTGCTGTGTGGGTGACTTGGCTGGCCCGATTGCGCCTCGAGGTTGGCAATGACCTTCCACCTTCTGGGAGGGTGACCCCCCCCTAGGCGCTTGAAGCGCTGGAATGAGGCCACAGCCTCTGGCTCCTCCTAAGAAGAGTCGAGCCAAGTCTGATCAGGGCCTTTCCACGAGAGTTGAGCGTTTGTCTGCAGAACTGACAGAAGTGAAATCCCTTCTTCAGGCACGCCAGCTGGATACTTCACTGGTTGGATCCTCTTCTCCACCCATGCCAGAGTTGGCTTCGGAGGTGGACGTGTCATCTTTGGCTGCCTCTGCCCCTCACTTAAGAGTGAGGAAGGGGCGCAGTCGTGAGACTGACTCACTCTCTTCGTCTCATAGTGCAGCTGGTGGGTTGAGTGGCAGCTCTATGCGGGACGTCATGCATATGGCATTGAGGCAGCTGCAGTTGGACGTCCCGCAGGTGGAAGAGTCCGCTCCTGGAAGTGCCTTTTTCAGGCGCAGACGGGCCTCTTCTGTCTCCGAGTTACGCGCTTGTTGGTGGAACTAGAGCCTTTCACGCCCCTCCACAGATGGTCGCGTGTCGGCGGCCTTACATGAGTCGGTTAAGGATGGCTTGGATCTTATGCCTGCGGTTTTACCTGAGGTGGCCACACTATGGTGTCACCAGATGAGGTGTGCCACAAACTCTGGCCGCCGCCCCATCAAGGGCCATGGGGACGGGCGATGAGGCCACCAGGCCAATTGTCGAATTTTTTTTTTCCAATCAGCAGCTCAGTATTGGGCTGCTCATGCTGGGGATCCATGGGTGGTTCCAGGGGTGGTTCACACCCTTACCTCGGGTTACCGGCTACGATCCCAACGGCGGCCTCGCATGTCGCGCCGGGGCAGGGTGACCATAATCACCGACCCGGTGTAAGCTCAAGCACTGGACCAGGAGCTTTCTGCCCTCCTGGCCAAGGATGCAATAGAGACAATTGATCCTCTGCAGCAACCCAGAGGCTACTATTTTGGGTCCCAGGGGGACTGAATCTATATCTAAAGGTGCTGCCTTTTCACAGGCTCACGACGGCAGAGGTTCTTCAGACTGTTACGAGGGACAAATGGTTTCCCTCAACAGACCTGACGGACGAGTACTTTTCATGTACCTCTTGCGGCAGAGCATCGCCGTTTTTCTCCGATGCCCCCGTTTGGCCTCTCTCTCTCCCTGAGGGTGTTCACTCGGAATGTAACAGCAGACCTTTCCCCTATGCGGAATGAAGGCTCTTCCATACCTTGACGATTGACTTCTGCACCCCATCCCGGGCGCATGCTTCTCGTGATACGAGTCGTCTGCTTGGTCATGTGTCCCAGTTGGGCCTCCAGGCCACCTTGGAGACGAGCTGCCTGACCCCATCTCAGACAACCACTTTTCTTGGGGTGTCTCCGGATTCACCCTCCATGAGGGCTTACCCATCTGCTCAAGGGTGAACAATATTCTCCGGTGGGTCAGTCGATTCATGCTGGGCCGGCAGTTTCCGTGCGTCGCCTCCCTGCGGCTACTAGGCAACTGGTGCCGGTCGCTCGGGTTGTGCCCTTAGGTCTGCTGTCACTGCGCCCTAACACATAAATGTACTGGAGCTGCGTGCTGTGCATCTGGCTCTCAGACACCTTTTGCCCACCTGAAGGGGAATTATGTTCTGATTCGGTCAGACAACGCCTCTGCGGTCTACCACCTCAACCATCGAGGTGGCACCAGGTCAGCGCGGCTTCTGGAAGTGTCCAGAGATCTCCTGGAATGGGCCTCTCCCCGCCTGTCCACCCTGCAGGCAGTGTTCTTACCAGGGCGGCACAACCACGTCGCAGACTCTCTTTCCCGCCAGGCGACTGCTCCGGGAAGAGTGGTCCCTTCACAGCGACTTAGTGCTCAGGATCTGGGACCTCTTCGCCACAGAGGAATCGACTCGATGTCCTCGATGGTATTCCCTTAAGGGGGCTTCAGGTGCATTGGCTCATCCCTGGCCAAGGGTCCTCCTGTATGCTTTTCCACCCCTGTCTCTGATTGGCTTACTCTTCGGCGGGTTGCCGAGGAGGGCCACGAGAGGTTGCTAGGGGCTCCGTGTTGGCAGCACGGCCATGGTTCCCGCTCCGGCAGGGTCTGTCACGGCATCCCGTGGTGTCTTCCGACCAGAAGGGATTTTGCTGTCCCAGTTGGGACTGCTATGGCACCCTAGTCCTCAACGCCTCCGACTGTGGGTGTGGCCGCTGGACGACCTGTGCAGCTGCTGACAGGATATTTGGGTTCCGGTAGACGCACCCTTTTGAGTGCCTGGGCACCCTCGACTCGCCAGTGATGTGAAGACAGGTGGCGGCTGTTTTCCCAGTGGTGTTCTGCCCGCAATGGTGATCCACTCACCGGTGCAGTGCCCACTATCCTGGAGTTTCTCCAGTCTCTTCTTGATAGGGGCCGCTCTCCTTCAACACTTAAGGTGTAGGTAGCGGCGACATCATCTACTCATGCTGGCTTTGAGGGCTGTACCATGGGGAGCCCTATTCCAGTTTCTCTTTTCTTGCGTGGTGCACGTAGGTTGCACCCGCCGATGGTTCCGCGGGCACCAGTTTTGGATCTGCCCTTGGTTCTTAAAGCTCTGTGCCACTCTCCATTCGAGCCTTTGACACAGGCAGACCTCAGGTGGCTCTCATGTCAGACTGCCTTTTTGTCGGCTGCTGTCTTCTCTAAGAGAGTCAGGGAGCTACATGCTCTTTCTTTCAGCCCCTCCTGTTTCAGATGGGGTACTGATGGCTCTGGTGTTACCTTGTGGCCAAACACTGCACTCCTGCCTAAAGTGTTATCTCGTTCTCATTGCAACCGGCCATTGAGGTTGGCACGATTTCAGCCTGTGTCGGAAGGAATGGCCGAGGGGTCTCAGTTGTTGTGCCCAGTTAGGGCACTGGAGGCATACATTGCAGCCACGGCTGCTAAGAGAGGCCCAGACCTACTGTTCTTGCGTTATGGAGGCCCTGGGTTAGGTTGTCCTCCTTCCAAGAAACGCCTCTCCCATTGGATCGTGGGCGTCATCTGCCACGCCTACGCTGCGGGACGCTGCTCCCCATTCGTTGGTGTGAAGGCGCACTCTACCAGGAGCGTCTCCGCTTCCTGGGCAGCCTTGAGTGGGGTCTGATGGAAGCAATATGTGCTGCGGCATCATGGGCTTCCCCGAGCACGTTCACCCGATTTTTACGGGGTTAATGTGGCCTCCCCTCATCCTCTGGATCAGGTTCTGCGGCGAGGGTTCTCTGAGCCTTCTCAATGAGGTATTTGCTCTGGATTCCTTGCGACGCCGCTGGTATTAGTCATTCAGTGCTTTCAGCACCGCCTCTGGCGGTCAGTAGGGATGAAATAGAACGTAAGTTACGCATGTAACTATGGTTCTATGAATCCCGGATGACCGCCAGAGCTTCTCTGTCACTCAGAATCCTTGCATTACGCGAGAAGATTCTGTAGGAGCAGAGTGTCGGATGACACCAGGCTATATAGCCTCTGATTGATCACCCGACATGTCACAGGTGTGACTCTGTTGGTATTACTACTCGAACGGCGCATGCGCGAAGGGATATTCAGTGCTTTCAGCACCACCTCTGGCAGTCATCCGGGATTCATAGAACCGTAGTTACATACGTAACTTTCGTTTTTTACTTATTTTTGGAGGGGCATTGTTTACCAGTGTAGGTTCTCAGTTCTCTGAAGGATCCCATTAACTGGACCACTGACCTTTGACCTGTCGGGCCAGGAGGCGCGGTCCCGCCAGTCCGATACCCAGAGCGCCGATGGGAGCGGTGGTCAGGATGGCTAACACGGCTAACGTTAGCACATCCAGACCAAACCTGATCAAGGTCTCGTCCCCCGTCTCCCTCGCCATGTCCAGCGCCTTGGAGCCAATCGCCGCCTGGCACAGGAGGGAATGAACACGTGAAATGTAACCATTGGTGGTGGTTGACGAGCATTAGGTCATACTCGTCCTCGGAGTTATACGGAAGGCTGAATGTGAGGGATTTAAAGATATTCCTGCGGTCGACGTAGAGCTTCTAGTGATTCCAGAGCTGTGAAGCACACCCACACACCTGAATAGTGGCTTTGGGCAGCCAGGCCACAGCGATGAAGAGTTTCTCCTTCAGGTTGAATCCTCCAAAATGAACCAGCAGGAAGGTGAACAGGAGACGGATCACCAGACCAACACAGATGCAGGCCATACACAGACCTGTCCGCACAACAAAGACAGCAGACAGGCCCATGTTTTTACCGGAGTGGCCAACAGTCCTGTTTATATAGTGGCTGTTTTTGAGCTTTTGTTCTTACCAACGGTGCTGGGACTGAGGGTTGCTATGGTGATTTCAGCTCCAATCAGACCAAAGAGGAGTGGCTGGAAGACATCCCATGCTTGGCCCACCATGGCTGCCACTGGGACCTGGACATGAGGAAAGACCTTAATGCATTAGACAGCAGGGGTTCCCAAACTTTTCCATGCCAAGGCCATGCCTGGACCGCCTGGCTGACATTGGGATCACTGGTGCTGCACTCTCCTGGTTCACATCATACCTCACTGACCGCCAACAATTCGTCCAACTAAGGACGGGTGTTTCACTGGGTGTCCCCCAGGGGTCAGTCTTGGGTCCACTTCTGTTCATAATCTACCTTCTCCCCCTGGGCACACTCCTCCGTCACCATGGAGTCCATTTTCATTGTTACGCTGACGACACACAGTTCTACATCTCCTCCAAACCCGCCGCCGCCATCCCTCCCCCCTCCCTCATAATCTGCCTTGAAGACATCCGGAGCTGGATGAGCAGGAACTTCCTTAAACTTAACAGCAACAAAACCGAGGCCCTGCTCACCGGCTCCAAATCCATCCTCACCAAATCACATCACAACCCAGTTCCACCCATCATCATCGACGGATTTCCTGTACCCTTTTCACCCCAAGTCAAGAGCCTCGGCGTTATTCTGGACAGCACCCTTTCATTTGCACCCCACATTCAAAATATCACCCGAACCGCATTCTTCCACCTCCGCAACATCTCCAGACTCCGCCCATCACTGACCCAATCCAGCACTGAAATCCTGGTTCATTCATTTGTCACATCCCGCATTGACTATTGCAATGCCCTGCTCACTGGACTCCCCACCAAACTCATCAACAGACTGCAAATCATCCAGAATTCAGCCGCCCGGATCATCACTGGTACCAAATCTTCGGACCACATCACCCCTGTTCTCATCCAACTTCACTGGCTCCCAGTACAATACCGCATTCACTACAAAAATATTCTCCTCACCTATAAAGCTCTCCACAACCTACCCCTCACCTACCTCAGCGACCTCCTTCACCAACACACTCCCTCCCGCACCCTCCGCTCAACCTCTGCTGGACTGCTAACCATCCCCACGTCACTCCTCAGCACCATGGGTGACCGAGCCTTCAGCTGCTCAGCACCCAGGCTCTGGACCTCCCTCCCCCACTCATAAGACAGTCAGACTCCATCACATCATTCAAATCCCAACTTAAAACTCACCTATTCAAACTGGCATACTCCCTATAACTGGACTCCGTGCACTTCTGTTTTATGTTGTCTCATGTTTTCATGCTTTTATTATTTTTCTTAATGCTCTCAAATTTTAATCTAAGGTGACCTTGGGTGACCTGAAAGGCGCCTCGAAACAAAATGTTTAAGGCCCCCCAAACAGTGTCAGCTTCTGGCCCCCTTTGCAAGCCACAGACAACGCTACAAAATATGTAAAGAAACATCAACTTTTGGAACGTATTTTCTTTCTTTTCTTCACGGACAGCAGCTCGCTGTGTGAATGCAGCCTGACTAAATGCTCTTCTTTACGTCTGAAGAAGTCGACCGTTTTTTCGGACTCTCATTTGAGAGGCTCTCCAGACAGAGGACGCCATTTTTCTGTATGGCTGTAAAGCCAAACTTAATGTATGCTGCCTCATACTTTCTGATTTTAGTCGGCCAGTTCTTTCAGTCTCTTCCAAGTCAAAAATCCGTCCATTTTGGCTAAGCTAGCTACATGCTAGCTTGAGGAGCAGAGCAGCTTCAGAACAGGCGCAAACCGCCAGGTCTACCATGTTTTGACTGGCAGCCAATCAGAAAGACAAGTATGGCAAATAACATTTCCATATGACATATTATTTTAAATTGTATTTTACATTACTGATTAAAAAAATGTAATTCTATTTTTTTCATTTTTTTATTATCTTCACTCCAGTTTTCTGTGGCCCCCCTAGCGCCCCCTGGCGGCCCCCACTTTGATATCCACTGCATTAGACAGCAGGGGGTTTGCTCTGCGATGCCGCGGCTCCGGATCTGCGTCACCTTGTCACTCTTCCATCCCAGCGCGGCCATGAAGGAAAGCACCAGCGTACAGAGGGTGCCAGCTCCGGCAAACCCGACAACGTGACTTAAGAAGATTGAAAATATGGACAGACCCAGCAGCATGAGGGTCCTCCTCCATACCAGGTCCTCCTGCACACAGAGAGAGGATCTGTAGACACAGCTCCATGCATCGTTTATGAGAACGAGGACACGAGACGATGCCAAACCTGGTCTTTGCTTGGAAATAGGCACAAGAACAGGCCCACGACTACCCCGGCGAGGACACCGCCCACCACCTCCAGCAGACCTTTCAGGATGTTCATCCACATGGAACCTGCAGGAACAGCAGCAACACGGCATGTAGAACAGGGTAATCCAGCAGAACGAGGCAGAACAAGGCATAAAGAGGCATAAAGAGGCAGAACGAGTTAGAACAAGGCAGAGCGAGGCAGAGCGAGGCAGAACGAGGCAGAGCGAGGCAGAGCGAGGCAGAACGAGGCAGAACGAGGCATAAAGAAGCAGAACGAGGCAGAACGAGGCAGAACGAGGCAGAGCGAGGCAGAGCGAGGCAGAGCGAGGCAGAACGGGACAGAACGAGGCAGAACGAGGCAGAACGAGGCAGAACGAGGCAGACCAAGGCAGAACGGGACAGAACGGGACAGAACGAGGCAGAACGAGGCAGAACGGGACAGAACGAGGCAGAACGAGGCAGAACGAGGCAGAACGAGGCAGAACGGGACAGAACGAGGCAGAACGAGGCAGAACGAGGCAGAACGAGGCAGAACGGGAAAGAACGAGGCAGAGCGAGGCAGAACGAGACAGAACGAGGCAGAACGAGGCAGAACGAGGCAGAGCGAGGCAGAGCGAGGCAGAGCGAGGCAGAACGAGGCAGAGCGAGGCAGAGCGAGGCAGAGCGAGGGAGAGAGAGGCAGAACGAGGCAGAACGAGGCAGAACGAGGCAGAGCGAGGAAGAGAGAGGCAGAGCGAGGAAGAAAGAGGCAGAGCGAGGCAGAAAGAGGCAGAGCGAGGCAGAGCGAGGCAGAACGAGGCAGAGCGAGGGAGAGAGAGGCAGAACGAGGCAGAATGAGGCAGAGCGAGAAAGAGAGAGGCAGAGCGAGGAAGAAAGAGGCAGAGCGAGGCAGAAAGAGGCAGAGCGAGGCAGAGCGAGGCAGAAAGAGGCAGAGCGAGGAAGAAAGAGGCAGAGCGAGGAAGAAAGAGGCAGAGCGAGGAAGAAAGAGGCAGAGCGAGGCAGAACGAGGCAGAGCGAGGCAGAGCGAGGCAGAACGAGGCAGAACGAGGCAGAACGAGGCAGAACGAGGCAGAGCGAGGCAGAACGAGGCAGAACGAGGCAGAACGGGACAGAACGAGGCAGAACGAGGCAGAACGAGACAGAGCGAGGCAGAGCGAGGCAGAGCGAGGCAGAGCGAGGGAGAGAGAGGCAGAACGAGGCAGAGCGAGGCAGAGCGAGGCAGAGCGAGGCAGAGCGAGGCAGAGCGAGGGAGAAAGAGGCAGAGCGAGGCAGAAAGAGGCAGAGCGAGGAAGAAAGAGGCAGAGCGAGGCAGAAAGAGGCAGAGCGAGGAAGAAAGAGGCAGAGCGAGGCAGAGCGAGGCAGAGCGAGGCAGAGCGAGGCAGAGCGAGGAAGAAAGAGGCAGAGCGAGGCAGAAAGAGGCAGAGCGAGGAAGAAAGAGGCAGAGCGAGGCAGAATGAGGCAGAGTGAGGCAGAGCGAGGCAGAGCGAGGCAGAGCGAGGAAGAAAGAGGCAGAGCGAGGCAGAAAGAGGCAGAGCGAGGAAGAAAGAGGCAGAGCGAGGCAGAGCGAGGCAGAGCGAGGCAGAGCGAGGCAGAACGAGGCAGAACGAGGAAGAAAGAGGCAGAGCGAGGAAGAAAGAGGCAGAGCGAGGCAGAGCGAGGCAGAGCGAGGCAGAGCGAGGGAGAGAGAGGCAGAACGAGGCAGAGCGAGGCAGAGCGAGGGAGAGAGAGGCAGAGCGAGGCAGAATGAGGCAGAGCGAGGCAGAGCGAGGCAGAGCGAGGCAGAGCGAGGCAGAGCGAGGCAGAAAGAGGCAGAACGAGGCAGAGCGAGGAAGAAAGAGGCAGAGCGAGGAAGAAAGAGGCAGAGCGAGGCAGAAAGAGGCAGAGCGAGGCAGAGCGAGGCAGAGCGAGGCAGAGCGAGGCAGAGCGAGGCAGAGCGAGGCAGAAAGAGGCAGAACGAGGCAGAGCGAGGAAGAAAGAGGCAGAACGAGGCAGAACGAGGCAGAGCGAGGAAGAAAGAGGCAGAGCGAGGCAGAGCGAGGCAGAGCGAGGCAGAAAGAGGCAGAGCGAGGAAGAAAGAGGCAGAGCGAGGAAGAAAGAGGCAGAGCGAGGCAGAGCGAGGCAGAGCGAGGGAGAAAGAGGCAGAACGAGGCAGAGCGAGGCAGAGCGAGGAAGAAAGAGGCAGAACGAGGCAGAGCGAGGCAGAGCGAGGCAGAAAGAGGCAGAGCGAGGAAGAGCGAGGAAGAAAGAGGCAGAACGAGGCAGAGCGAGGCAGAGCGAGGCAGAAAGAGGCAGAGCGAGGAAGAGCGAGGAAGAAAGAGGCAGAACGAGGCAGAGCGAGGCAGAACGAGGCAGAACGAGGCAGAGCGAGGAAGAGCGAGGAAGAAAGAGGCAGAACGAGGCAGAGCGAGGCAGAGCGAGGCAGAAAGAGGCAGAGCGAGGCAGAGCGAGGCAGAACGAGGCAGAACGAGGCAGAGCGAGGAAGAGAGAGGCAGAGCGAGGCAGAACGAGGCAGAACGAGGCAGAACGAGGCAGAGCGAGGAAGAGAGAGGCAGAGCGAGGAAGAACGAGGCAGAACGGGAAAGAACGAGGCAGAGCGAGGCAGAACGAGACAGAACGAGGCAGAACGAGGCAGAACGAGGCAGAGCGAGGCAGAGCGAGGCAGAACGAGGCAGAGCGAGGCAGAGCGAGGCAGAGCGAGGGAGAGAGAGGCAGAACGAGGCAGAACGAGGCAGAACGAGGCAGAACGAGGCAGAAAGAGGCAGAGCGAGGCAGAGCGAGGCAGAAAGAGGCAGAGCGAGGGAGAGAGAGGCAGAACGAGGCAGAAGGAGGCAGAGCGAGAAAGAAAGAGGCAGAGCGAGGAAGAAAGAGGCAGAGCGAGGCAGAAAGAGGCAGAGCGAGGCAGAGCGAGGCAGAAAGAGGCAGAGCGAGGAAGAAAGAGGCAGAGCGAGGAAGAAAGAGGCAGAGCGAGGAAGAAAGAGGCAGAGCGAGGCAGAACGAGGCAGAGCGAGGCAGAGCGAGGCAGAACGAGGCAGAACGAGGCAGAACGAGGCAGAGCGAGGCAGAACGAGGCAGAACGAGGCAGAACGGGACAGAACGAGGCAGAACGAGGCAGAACGAGACAGAGCGAGGCAGAGCGAGGCAGAGCGAGGCAGAGCGAGGCAGAGCGAGGGAGAGCGAGGCAGAACGAGGCAGAGCGAGGCAGAACGAGGCAGAGCGAGGCAGAGCGAGGCAGAGCGAGGGAGAGAGAGGCAGAACGAGGCAGAGCGTGGCAGAACGAGGCAGAGCGAGGCAGAGCGAGGCAGAGCGAGGGAGAGAGAGGCAGAACGAGGCAGAATGAGGCAGAGTGAGGCAGAGCGAGGCAGAGCGAGGAAGAAAGAGGCAGAGCGAGGCAGAGCGAGGCAGAGCGAGGCAGAGCGAGGAAGAAAGAGGCAGAGCGAGGCAGAAAGAGGCAGAGCGAGGAAGAAAGAGGCAGAGCGAGGAAGAAAGAGGCAGAGCGAGGCAGAGCGAGGCAGAGCGAGGCAGAGCGAGGCAGAACGAGGCAGAACGAGGAAGAAAGAGGCAGAGCGAGGCAGAGCGAGGCAGAGCGAGGCAGAGCGAGGGAGAGAGAGGCAGAACGAGGCAGAGCGAGGCAGAGCGAGGGAGAGAGAGGCAGAGCGAGGCAGAATGAGGCAGAGCGAGGCAGAGCGAGGCAGAGCGAGGCAGAGCGAGGCAGAGCGAGGCAGAAAGAGGCAGAACGAGGCAGAGCGAGGAAGAAAGAGGCAGAGCGAGGAAGAAAGAGGCAGAGCGAGGCAGAAAGAGGCAGAGCGAGGCAGAGCGAGGCAGAGCGAGGCAGAGCGAGGCAGAGCGAGGCAGAAAGAGGCAGAACGAGGCAGAGCGAGGAAGAAAGAGGCAGAACGAGGCAGAACGAGGCAGAGCGAGGAAGAAAGAGGCAGAGCGAGGCAGAGCGAGGCAGAGCGAGGCAGAGCGAGGAAGAAAGAGGCAGAGCGAGGAAGAAAGAGGCAGAGCGAGGAAGAAAGAGGCAGAGCGAGGCAGAAAGAGGCAGAGCGAGGCAGAGCGAGGCAGAGCGAGGAAGAAAGAGGCAGAACGAGGCAGAACGAGGCAGAGCGAGGAAGAGCGAGGAAGAAAGAGGCAGAACGAGGCAGAGCGAGGCAGAAAGAGGCAGAGCGAGGCAGAGCGAGGAAGAAAGAGGCAGAGCGAGGCAGAGCGAGGCAGAGCGAGGCAGAGCGAGGCAGAAAGAGGCAGAGCGAGGAAGAAAGAGGCAGAGCGAGGCAGAGCGAGGAAGAAAGAGGCAGAGCGAGGCAGAAAGAGGCAGAGCGAGGCAGAGCGAGGAAGAAAGAGGCAGAGCGAGGCAGAAAGAGGCAGAGCGAGGCAGAGCGAGGAAGAAAGAGGCAGAGCGAGGCAGAAAGAGGCAGAGCGAGGCAGAGCGAGGAAGAAAGAGGCAGAGCGAGGCAGAGCGAGGCAGAGCGAGGCAGAGCGAGGCAGAAAGAGGCAGAGCGAGGAAGAAAGAGGCAGAGCGAGGCAGAGCGAGGCAGAAAGAGGCAGAGCGAGGCAGAGCGAGGCAGAGCGAGGCAGAAAGAGGCAGAAAGAGGCAGAAAGAGGCAGAAAGAGGCGGAAAAGACCATCATACCCGTAGAGAAGGCTATTCCGAGGCAGGTGGAGAAGCCCGTTATCGCTAAGACGTCCTCGAAGCTCCCAGCAGCCATCAGCAGGGTCGGGATTCCCTGAAATCACACAGCAGGAGCTTTAAGAGAACATCCGGGCAGGGGACTACAGAGCCGTATGTTCTCTGGTCTTATCAGGGCTCTGGGGGGCTTTGGGCGGTTCTGTTGGTGGTCAATAAGGAGTTTAGGATGGTTCTAAAGGAGGGACACGGCTGAGGCTCCATAGATCCAACACCGGACTCTAATGCTCACTGGTAAAGGGAGTTCAGAGGGTTCCGGAGATACTTCCAGATGTTTTGGTTGCCTCTGATCTTACTCTGTTGGTCTAATATCGAGTTGTTTGGGGGATCATAGAGATCTTTCTGAGGGATCTGGCTGTGAGGAAGGATCCATGCAGATTCCTTCCCAAACAGGAGGTCATAAAGGTGCCTTTGATGGTTAATGGAAGAGTTAATAAGTTAATAATAAGTCTCCAGTGGTTCAGCTGAGAAAACGGGCCATTCTGTCTCTGAAGAAGCTCGGTGTTACACCAGAACACATGAAATATTGAGTTTGTGGCTTTATTGATAAGTTAAACGTTACTTGGTAAGTTAAAAGGCTGCAGAGTTGTGTTTATCTGCTGTAACCAGGCAACCTGCTCCCTTCAGTCTGCTGCCCCCGGTGGCAGAACGCATGCATTACAGCAGCTCCAGATGCTTTACCTTCTCCACTCCGTATCCTTCCCTCTGCAGGAGCAGCATCGAAGGCACAACGACTGCTGGAGACACTGCAGCCAGAACAAAGCTGCGTGCACACACACACGTGCACACACACACATGCACAGACACGTGCACACACACGGTCATGTTAGTGACTTTTGATCCAGTTTCAAAGACAGAAACAGCAGCAGTTTGTTTGTTACCCCAGTATGAAGCCCCAGACCCAGGGCAGCCTGAGCAGGAAGTGGGCCTGTGTGAGTGTTTGTTACCCCAGTATGAAGCCCCAGACCCAGGGCAGCCTGAGCAGGAAGTGGGCCTGTGTGTGAGTGTGTTTGTTACCCCAGTATGAAGCCCCAGACCCAGGGCAGCCTGAGCAGGAAGTGGGCCTGTGTGAGTGTGTTTGTTACCCCAGTATGAAGCCCCAGACCCAGGGCAGCCTGAGCAGGAAGTGGGAGACCACAGCGATGGTGGAGGCCTCCAGCATGCAGGGGCCGACGGCAACACGCACGAACACCGCCTTCAGGCGGCTTAACGCCTGCAACGTGCACACATACAGAAACATGCGTGAGCACGGCAACGTGCACACATAGGCTGTGTTCGAAACCACCTACTACATACTGCATACGGCATACTACATAGTGCATACTGCATACAACATACTGCATACTACATACTGCATACTGCATACTACATACTACATACTACATACTACATACTGCATACTAAATACTACATACTGCATACTGCATACTACATACTGCATACTACATACTACATACTGCACACTGCATACTAAATACTACATACTGCATACTGTATACTACATACTACATACTGCACACTGCATACTAAATACTACATACTGCACACTGTATACTGCATACTACATACTGCATACTACATACTACATACTGCACACTGCATACTAAATACTACATACTGCATACTGTATACTACATACTACATACTGCATACTGCATACTAAATACTACATACTACATACTGCATACTGCATACTACATACTGCATACTAAATACTACATACTACATACTGCATACTGCATACTACATACTGCATACTACATACTACATACTGCACACTGCATACTAAATACTACATACTGCATACTGTCTACTACATACTACATACTGCACACTGCATACTAAATACTACATACTGCACACTGTATACTACATACTACATACTACATACTGCACACTGCACACTGCATACTACATACTGCATACTGTATACTACATACTACATACTACATACTACATGCTGCATACTGTATACTACATACTACATACTGCATACTACATACTGCATACTACATACTGAATACTGCATACTGCATACTACATACTACATACTGCACACTGCATACTACATACTGCATACTGTATACTACATACTACATACTACATGCTGCATACTGTATACTACATACTACATACTAAATACTACATACTGCATACTGTATACTACATACTACATACTGCACACTGCATACTACATACTACATGCTGCATACTGCATACTGCATACTACATACTGCATACTACATACGGCATACTGCATACGGCATACTGCATACTACATACTGCATACTGCATACTACATACTGCGTACTACATACAGCATACTACATACTGCATACTGCATACTGCATACGGCATACTACATACTGCATACTACATACGGCATACTGCATACGGTATACTGCATACTACATACTGCATACTGCATACTGCATACTACATACTGCGTACTACATACAGCATACTACATACTGCATACTACATACTGCATACTACATACGGCATACTACATACTGCATACTTCATACGGCATACTGCATACGGCATACTGCATACTGCATACTGCATACTACATACTGCATACTGCACACTGCATACTACATATTACATACTGCATACTACATACAGCATACTGCATACTGCATACTGCACACTGCATACTATATACTACATACTGCATACTGCACACTGCATACTACATACTACATACTGCATACTACATACTGCATACTGCATACGGCATACTACATACTACATACTGCATACTGCAAACTGCATACTACATACTACATACGGCATACTACATACTACATACTGCATACTGCACACTGCATACTACATACTACATACTGCATACTGCACACTGCATACTACATACTACATACTGCATACTACATACTGCATACTACATACGGCATACTACATACTGTATACTACATACTATATACTACATACTGCATACTACATACGGCATACTGCATACGGCATACTGCATACTACATACTGCATACTGCACACTGCATACTACATACTACATACTGCATACTGCACACTGCATACTACATACTACATACTGCATACTACATACAGCATACTGCATACTGCATACTACATACTACATACTGCATACTGCACACTCCATACTATATACTACATACTGCATACTGCACACTGCATACTACATACTACATACTGCATACTACATGCTGCATACTACATACTGCATACTGCATACGGCATACTGCATACTACATACTGCATACTGCATACGGCATACTGCATACTACATACTGCATACTGCACACTGCATACTACATTCTACATACGGCATACTGCACACTGCATAATACATACTACATACTGCATACTACATACTGCATACTACATACTGCATACTGCACACTGCATACTACATACTACATACTGCATACTGCACACTGCATACTACATACTACATACTGCATACTGCACACTGCATAATACATACTACATACTGCATACTACATACTGTATACTACATACTGCATACTGCATACGGCATACTACATACTACATACTACATACTGCATACTGCATACTACATACTACATACTACATACTGCATACTGCACACTTTATAATACATACTACATACTGCATACTACATACTGCATACTACATACTGCATACTGCATACGGCATACTACATACTACATACTGCATACTGCACACTGCACACTGCATAATACATACTACATACTACATACTGCATACTGCACACTGCACACTGCATACTACATACTGCATACTGCACACTGCATAATACATACTACATACTGCATACTACATACTGCATACTATATACTGCATACTACATACTGCATACTGCACACTGCATACTACATACTGCATACTGCACACTGCATACTGCACACTGCATACTACATACTGCATACTGCACACTGCATAATACATACTACATACTGCATACTACATACTGCATACTACATACTGCATACTGCATACGGCATACTGCATACTACATACTGCATACTGCACACTGCATACTGCATATTACATACGGCATACTGCATACTACATACTACATACTACATACTGCATACTACATACTGCATACTACATACTACATACTGCATACTACATACTGCATACTGCATATGGCATACTGCATACTACATACTGCATACTGCATACTGCACACTGCATACTACATACTGCATACTGCACACTGCATACTACATACCGCATACTGCATACTATATACAGCATACTACATACTGCATACTACATACAGCACACTGTATACTACATACTGCATACTGCATACGGCATACTGCATACTGCATACGGCATACTACATACTGCACACTGCATACTACATACTGCATACTGCATACTACATACAGCATACTACATAGTGCATACTGCATACGGCATACTACATACTGCATACTACATACTGCACACTACATACGGCATACTGCATACTACATACGGCATACTGCATACGGCATACTGCATACTGCATATTGCATACTACATAAGGCATACTACATACTGCGTACTACATATAGCATACTACATACTGCATACTGCACACGGCATACTACATACTGCATACTACATACTGCATACTGCATACTACATACGGCATACTGCATACTACATACGGCATACTGCATATGGCATACTGCATACTACATACGGCATACTACATACTGCATACTACATACTACATACAACATACTACATACGGCATACTACATACGGCATACTACATACTACATACTAGATACTACATACTACATACATACTTCCATACTTCCATACTGCATACTGCATACTGCATACTGCATACTCCATACGGCATACTGCATACTGCATACTCCATACTACACACTACATACTACATACTAGGGCTGGGCGATATATATCGATATCTAAGAAATATCGATATATTTTTAAATAAGATATGCAATTAGACCATATTGCATATATCGATATAGTTCAAATATTGGAAACAGGTCATCTCAAGCTGTTTAAAAACGTTTTTCTTAAACTGAGCACTTTATTATGTTATCTCTTTATATATAAATGCTTCCCTAAGAAAAAAATTGACCTATTTTATTTTATAGGCCAATTTTATTTAAGATATTTTTTTATTTAAATGTGCACCTTACGGAGCTTTGTTATAAAGTGTTTATGTTTACATTTTGTAGTGAGTTTTCAATAAATCTACTCGTATTTGGCTCTGACTTTGACTGAGCATTTCATTTCACAGCTCTCACTATGTGGAAAAAATATCAGGATATATATCGTATATTGATATTCAACCTAAATATATCGGGATATGACTTTTGGTCCATATTGCCCAGCCCTACTACATACTACATACTACATACTGATTGATCAGACAGTATGCAGAGCGTTTACCCACAATGCATTTCGCTCCTGCCCGAGCCGAAATCAGCCGGCCTGAAGCTGATTTCTCTTAAGCTCTAAACTCTGTAAACTTTAGCAACATTTGAAACATTTTCAGGTGAGAAAGTAGTCGTTTAGATCCCCAACGTGTTGAAAACCTGACAAAATACCGGCAGTTAACAACTTTGTTCCCACGAATTCGGTGCTACTAAAGCTAGCCGCAGTGAGCAACGCACTTCCTGTTATTTTCACAAAATAAAATACCCGTTGCCTTTTATCATAGGGAAAGCCGTTACCATACAATTGGTGCTTTTGTTTTGAAAACAGGAAGTGAACCTACCCTCGTTGTAGCTAGCTTGAAACTGCCGTTTTGACAGGAAATGACGATCGGCGACGTCACGTTACGTTGCATCTTGGGTAGTTTGAGTATGAGTAGTAACCTCATGATGCATACCAAACATTTAGAGAATCTAGTATGCATCCGGGAACTTCTCGCTTACTCAAACTCGCATACTAACTCAGAACGTTAGTAGGAGTAGTAGGAAAAGTATGCGGCTTGGATCACAGCCATAATGAAACCTGCGTGAGCTCGCCGGCGTGCGCTGAGCGTCCGTGGGCTTGTGCGTACCGAGGGGTCGAGGCCCAGCCCCGCTCTGGTCAGGATGATTGACAGGGCGATTTTCCTCAGAGCTGCAGACCAGTGCCTTTCGATGAAGATGGCGTCTGTGATGATGGGAATGTTCCGCAGCAGCAGCCCTGCCAGCAGCATACCTGCACACACGTGAATCAGCTCAGGTGGGGATTGGACGAGATTAGGTGAAGGTAAGACTGGTTGTGTCAATGGATTATACCAAGCAGCGGGGGGAAGGGGGGCATTGTGGGAAGCTGGATCATTCCCACCAGCTTCCCTCCAAGCACAGAGCAGGTGAAGAGGATGACGATGCCGAACAGGTTCCCTCCAGGTAAACACTCCTTTCCCGTGATGGACCAGACGACTCCAAACAGAAGAGCAAACAGACACGCTGCGAGCAAATGGGAAAACCTGTGGTTAAAGGTCCGGGTTAAACCCCAGGATGGTTCTCTGCATCACAGCGTTTCAGCCGGAACATCAGGAACCAAGACAGATGTGACCCAAGCTAACGCACATATGTGAGGCGTGAGCCCAAGCTAACGTGCATATGTGAGGCGTGAGCCCAAGCTAACGCACAGATGTGAGGTGTGAGCCCAAGCTAACGCACAGATGTGAGGTGTGAGCCCAAGCTAATGCACAGATGTGAGGCGTGAGCCCAAGCTAACGTGCATATGTGAGGCGTGAGCCCAAGCTAACGCACAGATGTGAGGTGTGAGCCCAAGCTAACGCACAGATGTGAGGCGTGAGCCCAAGCTAACGCACAGATGTGAGACGTGAGCCCAAGTCAACGGACAGATGTGAGGTGTGAGCCAAAGCTAACGCACAGATGTGAGGCGTGAGCCGAAGCTAACGCACAGATGTGAGGCGTGAGCCCAAGCTAACGCTCAGATGTGAGGTGTGAGCCAAAGCTAACGCACGGATGTGAGGCGTGAGCCCAAGCTAATGCATAGATGTGAGGTGTGAGCCCAAGCTAACGCACATATGTGAGGTGTGAGCCCAAGCTAACGCACAGATGTGAGGTGTGATCCCAAGCTAACGCACATATGTGAGGTGTGAGCCCAAGCTAACACAGATGTGAGGTGTGAGCCCAAGCTAACGCACAGATGTGAGATTTGAACCCAAGCTAACGCACAGATGTGAGGTGTGAGCCCAAGCTAACGCTAAGACGTGAGGTGTGAGCCAAAGCTAACGTACAGATGTGAGGCGTGAGCCCAAGCTAACGCTCAAATGTGAGGGGTGAGCCAAAGCTAACGCACAGATGTGAGAGTGTTTTTCACCTTTCGTGATGAGCAGGCTGAAGAGCCCATGTGGTCGAGGACATCTTTCCTTCAGACTGACACAAGACCCACAGCAGGAGGAAGCCGAGTCCGACATCTTCTGTCAGGTTTGGAAATATTTGGAAGATTAAACAATCTTTGTCATTTTGCTTGTTTACCAAAACACACTCAAGCTGCAGTTCTGCTATCGTCTGAGCCTCCACCTGCACCTGCACCTGCACCTGCACCTGCACCTGCACCTGCACCTGCACCTGCACCTGCACCTGCACCTGCTGCACCTGCACCTGCTGCACCTGCACCTGCTGCACCTTCACCTGCTGCACCTGCACCTGCTGTTGCTGCTCCTGCACCTCCATCTGCTGTGTTCAACAGGTGTTTAAAAGGTGTTAGACATGTGTTCAACAGGTGTTAGACATGTGTTCAACAGGTGTTGAACAGGTGTTAGAGCAGGTCTTAGAATAGGTGTTAGAAAAGGTGTTAGAACAGGTGTTAGAACAGGTGTCTAACATGTGTTAGACATGTGTTAGAACAGGTGTTAGAACATGTGTTAGAACAGGTGTTAGAACAGGTGTTAGAACAGGTGTTAGAACAGGTGCTAGAACAGGTGTCTAACATGTGTTAGACATGTATTAGAACAGGTGTTAGAACATGAGTTAGAACATGAGTTAGAACATGTGTTAGAACATGAGTTAGAATATGTGTTAGAACAGGTGATAGACATGTGTTAGAACAGGTGTTAGAACATGAGTTAGAATATGTGTTAGAACAGGTGATAGACATGTGTTAGAACAGGTGTTAGAACATGTGTTAGAACAGGTGTTAAACAGGTGTTAAACAGGTGTCTAACAAGTGTTAAAACATATGTTAGAACAGGTGTTGCAGAGGTGTTGAACAGGTGTTAGAACATGTGTCTAAAATGTGTTAGAACATGTGTTAGAACAGGTGTTAAACGAGTTTTGAACAGGTGTTAGAACAGGTGTTAGAACATGTGTTGGAACATGTGTTAGAAAAGGTGTTGAACAGGTGTTAAAACAGTTGTTGAACAGGTGTTAGAACAAGTGTTAGAACAGGTGTTGAACAGGTGTTAAACAGGTGTTATAACAGATGTTAAACAGGTGTTATACAGATGTTAAACAGGTGTTAGAACATGTGTTGAACAGGTGTTAGAACATGTGTTAGAACAGGTGTTGAACAGGTGTTAGAACATGTGTTGGAACAGGTGTTAGACAGTTGTTGAACAGGTGTTAGACTGCTGTTAGACAAGTGTTAAACAGGTTTTAGAACATGTGTTAGAACAGGTGTTGAACATGTGTTAGAACATATGTTGGAACAGGTCTTAGAACAGGTCTTAGAACAGGTCTTAGAACAGGTGTTAGAACATGTGTTAGAACAGGTGTTGAAAATGTGTTAAAATGGTTGTTAGATTTGAGTTAGAACATGTTTTGAACATGTGTTAGAACAGGTGTTAGAACATTTATTGAACAGGTGTTGGACAGGTGTTAGAACAGGTGTTAGAACAGGTGTTAGAACATTTATTGAACAGGTGTTGGACAGGTGTTAGAACAGGTGTTAGAACAGGTGTTAGAACATTTATTGAACAGGTGTTGGACAGGTGTTAGAACAGGTGTTAGAATAGGCGTTAGAACATTTGTTAGAACAGGTGTTAGAACATGTGTTAGAACATGTGTTAGAACAGGTGTTAGAACAGGTGTTAAACAGGTGTTAGAACAGGCGTTAGAAAATTTGTTAGAACAGGTGTTAGAACATGTGTTAAAACAGGTGTTAGACATGTGTTAGAACATGTGTTAAAACAGGTGGTAGACAGGTGTTAGAACATGAGTTAGAACAGGTATTAAATGGGTGTTAAACAGGTGTTAGAACATGTGTTTGAACATGTGTTAAAAGGGTGTTATACAGGTGTTAAAACATGTGTTAGAACATGCGTTAGAACAGGTGTTAAACGGGTGTTAAACATGAGTTAGAACAGGTGGTGAACCGGTGATAGAAAAGGTGTTGAACAGGTGTTAAACGGATGTTATACAGGTGTTGAACAGGTGTTGAACAGGTGTTAAACGGATGTTATACAGGTGTTGAACAGGTGTTGAACAGGTGTTAAACGGATGTTATACAGGTGTTAAACAGGTGTTAGAACATGTGTTGAACAGGTGTTAGAACAAGTGTTAGAACAGGTGTTGAACAGGTGTTAAACAGGTGTTATACAGGTGTTAAATCGGTGTTAAACAGGTGTGGAACAAGTGTTAAACGGGTGTTAGAACAGGTGTTGAACGGGTGTAATACAGGTGTTAAACAGGTGTTAAATAGGTGTTAGAACATTTATTGAACAGGTGTTGGACAGGTGTTAGTACAGGTGTTAGAACATGTGTTGAAACAGGTGTTAGACATGTGTTAGAACAGGTATTAAATGAGTGTTAAACAGGTGTTAGAACATGTGTTTGAACATGTGTTAAAACAGGTGTTGAACAGGTGTTAAACAGGTGTTGAAAGGTGTTACACAAGTGTTAAACAGGTGTTATACAGGTGTTAAACGGGTGTTATACAGGTGTTAAACAGGTGTTAAATAGGTGTTAGAACATGTGTTGAACAGGTGTTAGAACAAGTGTTAGAACAGGTGTTGAACAGGTGTTATAACATATGTTAAACAGGTGTTAGAAAGGTGTTAAACAGGTGTTAAACAGGTGTTAAACAGGTGTTAAACAGGTGTTAGAAAATGTGTTAGAACAGGTGTTAAACAGGTGTTATACAGGTGTTAAACAGGTGTTAAACAGGTGTGGAACAGGTGTTAAACAGGTGTTAGAAAATGTGTTAGAACAGGTGTTAGACAGATGTTAGACAGGTGTTAAACAGGTGTTAAACAGGTGTTAGAACATGTGTTTGAACATGTGTTAAAAGGGTGTTATACAGGTGTTAAAACATGTGTTAGAACATGCGTTAGAACAGGTGTTAAACGGGTGTTAAACATGAGTTAGAACAGGTGGTGAACCGGTGATAGAAAAGGTGTTGAACAGGTGTTGAACAGGTGTTAAACGGATATTATACAGGTGTTGAACAGGTGTTAGAACATGTGTTGAACAGGTGTTAGAACAAGTGTTAGAACAGGTGTTGAACAGGTGTTAAACAGGTGTTATACAGGTGTTAAACTGGTGTTAAATAGGTGTTAGAACATTTATTGAACAGGTGTTGGACAGGTGTTAGTACAGGTGTTAGAACATGTGTTGAAACAGGTGTTAGACATGTGTTAGAACATATGTTAGAACAGGTGTTAGAACAGGTATTAAATGAGTGTTAAACAGGTGTTAGAACATGTGTTTGAACATGTGTTAAAACAGGTGTTGAACAGGTGTTAAAGGGTGTTAGAAAGGTGTTACACAAGTGTTAAACAGGTGTTATACAGGTGTTAAACGGGTGTTATACAGGTGTTAAACAGGTGTTAAATAGGTGTTAGAACATGTGTTGAACAGGTGTTAGAACAAGTGTTAGAACAGGTGTTGAACAGGTGTTATAACATATGTTTAACAGGTGTTAAAAAGGTGTTAAACAGGTGTTAAACAGGTGTTGGAAAAGGTGTTAAACAGGTGTTAGAAAATGTGTTAGAACAGGTGTTAAACAGGTGTTATACAGGTGTTAAACAGGTGTTAAACAGGTGTGGAACAGGTGTTAAACAGGTGTTAGAAAATGTGTTAGAACAGGTGTTAAACAGATGTTAGACAGGTGTTAAACAGGTGTTAAACAGGTGTGAGAACATGTGTTGAACAGGTGTTAGAACATGTTTTAGAACAGGTGGTGAAAAAGTGTTAAACAGGTGTTAAACATGTGTTAGAAGAGGTGTTAGAACATGTGTTAGACGTGTTAGAACATGTGTTGGAACAGGTGTTAGAACAGGTGTTAGAACAGGTGTTAGAACAGGTGTTAGAACATGTGTTAGAACAGGTGTTAGAACAGGTGTTAGAACAGGTGTTAGAAGATGTGTTAGAACAGGTGTTAGACGTGTTAGAAAAGGTGTTAGAACAAGTGTTAGAACAGGTGTTAGAACAGGTGTTGAACAGGTGTTAGAACAGGTTTTAGAACAGGTGTTAGACATGTATTAGAACAGGTGTTAGAACATGTGTTAGAAAAGGTGTTAGACATGTGTTAGAACAAGTATTAGATTAGGTGTTAGAACAGGTGTTGAACAGGTGTTAGAACATGTGTTAGAACGGGTGTCTAACGTGTTAGAACATGTTAGAAAAATGTGTTGAACAGGTGTTAGAACATGTGTTAGAACAGGTGTTAGAACAGGTGTTAGAACAGGTTTTAGAACACGAGTTAGAACATGTGTTAGAACAGGTTTTGAACAGGTGTTGAACATGTGTTAGAACAGGCGTTGAACAGGTGTTAGAACATGTGTTAGAACATGTATTAGAACAAGTATTAGATTAGGTGTTAGAACAGGTGTTGAACAGGTGTTAGAACATGTGTTAGAACAAGTATTAGATTAGGTGTTAGAACAGGTGTTGAACAGGTGTTAGAACATGTGTTAGAACGGGTGTCTAACGTGTTAGAACATGTTAGAAAAATGTGTTGAACAGGTGTTAGAACATGTGTTAGAACAGGTGTTAGAACAGGTGTTAGAACAGGTTTTAGAACACGAGTTAGAACATGTGTTAGAACAGGTTTTGAACATGTGTTGAACAGGTGTTGAACAGGTGTTGAACAGGTGTTGAACAGGTGTTAGAACAGGTGTTAGAACACGAGTTAGAACATGTGTTAGAACATGTGTTAGAACGGGTGTCTAACGTGTTAGAACATGTTAGAAAAATGTGTTGAACAGGTGTTAGAACATGTGTTAGAACAGGTGTTAGAACAGGTGTTAGACATGTGTTAGAACATGTGTTAGAACAGGTGTTAGAACAGGTGTTGAACAGGTGTTAGAACAGGTGTTGAACAGGTGTTAGAACAGGTGTTAGAACATGTGTTAGAAGATGTGTTAGAACAGGTGTTAGACATGTGTTAGAACATGTGTTAGAACAGGTGTTAGAACAGGTGTTAGAACATGTGTTAGAACAGGTGTTAGAACAGGTGTTAGAACATGTGTTTGAACATATGTTAAAAGGGTGTTATACAGGTGATAAAACATGTGTTAGAACATGCGTTAGAACAGGTGTTAAACGGGTGTTAAACATGAGTTAGAACAGGTGGTGAACCGGTGATAGAAAAGGTGTTGAACAGGTGTTGAACAGGTGTTAAACGGATGTTATACAGGTGTTAAACAGGTGTTAGAACATGTATTAGAACAGGTGTTAGAACATTTATTGAACAGGTGTTGGACAGGTGTTAGAACAGGTGTTAGAACAGGTGTTAGTACAGGTGTTAGAACATGTGTTGAAACAGGTGTTAGACATGTGTTAGAACATGTGTTAAAACAGGTGTTAGAAAGGTGTTACACAAGTGTTAAACAGGTGTTATACAGGTGTTAAACAGGTGTTAGAAAATGTTTTAGAACAGGTGTTAGACAGATGTTAGACAGGTGTTAAACAGGTGTTAGAACATGTGTTGAACAGGTGTTAGAACATGTTTTAGAACAGGTGGTGAAAAAGTGTTAAACAGGTGTTAAACATGTGTTAGAAGAGGTGTTAGAACATGTGTTAGACGTGTTAGAACATGTGTTGGAACAGGTGTTGAACAGGTGTTAGAAAATGTGTTAGAACATGTGTTAGAACAGGTGTTAGAACATGTGTTAGAAGATGTGTTAGAACAGGTGTTAGACATGTGTTAGAACAGGTGTTAGAACAGGTGTTAGAACAGGTGTTGAACAGGTGTTAGAAAAGGTGTTAGAACAGGTTTTAGAACACGAGTTAGAACATGTGTTAGAACAGGTGTTAGATATGTGTTAGAACATGTGTTAGAACATGTGTTAGAACAGGTGTTGAACAGGTGTTAGAACAGGTGTTGAACAGGTGTTAGAAAAGGTGTTAGAACAGGTTTTAGAACACGAGTTAGAACATGTGTTAGAACAGGTGTTAGAACAGGTGTTGAACATGTGTTAGAACATGTGTTAGAACAGGTGTCAGAACATGTGTTAGAACATGTGTCAGAACATGTGTCAGAACATGTTAGAACATGTGTTAGAACATGTGTTAGAACAGGTGTTAGAACAGGTGTCAGAACATGTGTTAGAACATGTATTAGAACAGGTGTTAGAACAGGTGTCAGAACATGTGTTAGAACATGTATTAGAACATGTGTTAGAACAGGTGTTAGAACAGGTGTCAGAACATGTGTTAGAACATGTATTAGAACAGGTGTTAGAACAGGTGTCAGAACATGTGTTAGAACATGTATTAGAACATGTGTTAGAACAGGTGTTAGAACAGGTGTCAGAACATGTGTTAGAACATGTATTAGAACAGGTGTTAGAACAGGTGTTAGAACAGGTGTCAGAACATGTGTTAGAACATGTATTAGAACAGGTGTTAGAACAGGTGTTAGAACAGGTGTCAGAACATGTGTTAGAACATGTATTAGAACAGGTGTTAGAACAGGTGTCAGAACATGTGTTAGAACATGTATTAGAACAGGTGTTAGAACATGTGTTAGAACAGGTGTTAGAACATGTGTTAGAACAGGTGTTAGAACAGGTGTCAGAACAGGTGTTAGAACATGTGTTAGAACAGGTGTTAGAACAGGTGTTGAACAGGTGTTAGAACATGTGTTAGAACAGGTGTTAGAACAGGTGTTAGAACAGGTGTTGAACATGTGTTAGAACATGTGTTAGAATAGGTGTTGAACAGGTGTTAGAACATTTGTTAGAACAGGTGTTAGAACAGGTGTTGAACAGGTGTTGAACAGGTGTTAGAACATGTGTTAGAACAGGTGTCAGAACATGTGTTAGAACAGGTGTTAGAACAGGTGTCAGAACATGTGTTAGAACAGGTGTTAGAACAGGTGTTGAACAGGTGTTGAACAGGTGTTAGAACATGTGTTAGAACAGGTGTCGAACAGGTGTTGAACAGGTGTTAAACAGGTGTTAGAACATGTGTTGAACAGGTGTTAGAACAAGTGTTAGAACAGGTGTTGAACAGGTGTTGAAACAGGTGTTAGACATGTGTTAGAACATGTGTTGAACAGGTGTTAGAACAGGTGTTGAACAGGTGTTAAACAGGTGTTAGAAAGGTGTTACACAAGTGTTAAACAGGTGTTATACAGTTGTTAAACAGGTGTTAAACAGGTGTGGAACAGGTGTTAAACAGGTGTTAAACAGGTGTTAGAAAATGTGTTAGAACAGGTGTTATACAGCTGTTAAACAGGTGTTAAACAGGTGTTAGAACATGTGTTGAACAGGTGTTAGAACATGTTTTAGAACAGGTGGTGAAAAAGTGTTAAACAGGTGTTAAACATGTGTTAGAAGAGGTGTTAGAACATGTGTTAGACGTGTTAGAACATGTGTTGGAACAGGTGTTGAACAGGTGTTAGAAAATGTGTTAGAACAGGTGTTAGAACAGGTGTTGGAACATGTGTTAGAAGATGTGTTAGAACAGGTGTTAGACATGTGTTAGAATAGGTGTTAGAACATGTGTTAGAAAAGGTGTTAGACTTGTGTTAGAACATGTGTTAGAACAGGTGTTAGAACAGGTGTTGAACAGGTGTTAGAACAGGTGTTAGAACAGGTGTTGAACAGGTGTTAGAACAGGTGTTAGAACAGGTGTTGAACATGTGTTAGAACATGTGTTAGAACAGGTGTCTAACGTGTTAGAACATGTGTTAGAAAAATGTGTTGAACAGGTGTTAGAACATATGTTAGAAAAATGTGTTGAACAGGTGTTAGAACAGGTGTTAGAACATGTGTTAGAAAAGGTGTTAGACATGTGTCAGAACATGTGTTAGAACATGTGTCAGAACATGTGTCAGAACATGTTAGAACATGTGTTAGAACAGGTGTTAGAACAGGTGTTGAACATGTGTTAGAACATGTGTTAGAACAGTTGTCTAACGTGTTAGAACATGTGTTAGAAAAATGTGTTGAACAGGTGTTAGAACATATGTTAGAAAAATGTGTTGAACAGGTGTTAGAACAGGTGTTAGAACATGTGTTAGAAAAGGTGTTAGACATGTGTCAGAACATGTGTTAGAACATGTGTCAGAACATGTGTCAGAACATGTTAGAACATGTGTTAGAACATGTGTTAGAACAGGTGTTAAAACAGGTGTTAGAACATGTGTTAGAACAGGTGTTAGAACATGTTATAGAACAGGTGTTAGAACAGGTGTCAGAACATGTGTTAGAACAGGTGTTAGAACATGTGTTAGAACAGGTATCAGAACATGTGTTAGAACATGTGTTAGAACAGGTGTTAGAACATGTGTTAGAACAGGTGTTAGAACAGGTGTCAGAACATGTGTTAGAACAGGTGTTAGAACAGGTGTTAAACAGGTGTCAGAACATGTATTAGAACAGGTGTTAGAACAGGTGTTGAACAGGTGTTAGAACATGTCTTAGAACAGGTGTTAGAACAGGTGTTAGAACAGGTGTTGAACAGGTGTTAGAACATGTGTTAGAATAGGTGTTAGAACAGGTGTCAGAACATGTGTTAGAACAGGTGTTAGAACAGGTGTTGAACAGGTGTTGAACAGGTGTTAGAACATGTGTTAGAACAGGTGTTGAACAGGTGTTAGAACATGTGTTAGAACATGTCTTAGAACAGGTGTTGAACAGGTGTTGAACAGGTGTTGAACAGGTGTTAAACAGGTGTTAGAACATGTGTTGAACAGGTGTTAGAACAAGTGTTAGAACAGGTGTTGAACAGGTGTTAATCAGTTGTTAGAAAGGTGTTACACAAGTGTTAAACAGGTGTTATACAGGTGTCAAACAGGTGTTGAACAGGTGTTAATCAGTTGTTAGAAAGGTGTTACACAAGTGTTAAACAGGTGTTATACAGGTGTCAAACAGGTGTTAAACAGGTATGGAAAAAGTGTTAGAACATGTGTTGAACAGGTGTTAGAACATGTGTTAGAACAGTTGTTAAACGGCTGTTAGAAAGGTGTTACACAAGTGTTAAACTGGTGTTATAACAGGTGTTAAACGAGTGTTATACAGGTGTTAAACAGGTGTTAAATAGGTGTTAGAACATGTGTTGAACAGGTATTAGAACATGTGTTAGAACAGGTGTTGAACAGGTGTTAAACAGGTGTTAGAAAGGTGTTACACAAGTGTTAAACAGGTGTTAAACAGGTGTTATAACAGATGTTAAACAGGTGTTAGAAAGGTGTTAAACAGGTGTGGAACAGGTGTTAGAACATTTGTTAGAACAGGTGTTAGAACAGGTGTTGAACAGGTGTTGAACAGGTATTAGAACATGTGTTAGAACAGGTGTCAGAACATGTGTTAGAACAGGTTTTAGAACAGGTGTTAGAACATGTGTTAGAACAGGTGTTGAACAGGTGTTAAACAGGTGTTAGAACATGTGTTGAACAGGTGTTAGAACAAGTGTTAGAACAGGTGTTGAACAGGTGTTGAAACAGGTGTTAGACATGTGTTAGAACATGTGTTAGAACAGGTGTTAGAAAGGTGTTACACAAGTGTTAAACAGGTGTTATACAGGTGTTAAACAGGTGTTATACAGGTGTTAAACAAGTGTTAAACAGGTGTTATACAGTTGTTAAACAGGTGTTAAACAGGTGTGGAACAGGTGTTAAACAGGTGTTAAACAGGTGTTAGAAAATGTGTTAGAACAGGTGTTAGACAGATGTTAGACAGGTGTTAAACAGGTGTTAAACAGGTGTTAGAACATGTGTTGAACAGGTGTTAGAACATGTTTTAGAACAGGTGGTGAAAAAGTGTTAAACAGGTGTTAAACATGTGTTAGAAGAGGTGTTAGAACATGTGTTAGACATGTTAGAACATGTGTTGGAACAGGTGTTGAACAGGTGTTAGAAAATGTGTTAGAACAGGTGTTAGAACAGGTGTTGGAACATGTGTTAGAAGATGTGTTAGAACAGGTGTTAGACATGTGTTAGAATAGGTGTTAGAACATGTGTTAGAAAAGGTGTTAGACATGTGTTAGAACATGTGTTAGAACAGGTGTTAGAACATGTGTTAGAACAGGTGTTAGAACAGGTGTTGAACAGGTGTTAGAACAGGTGTTAGAACAGGTGTTGAAAAGGTGTTAGAACAGGTGTTAGAACAGGTGTTGAACATGTGTTAGAACATGTGTTAGAAAAATGTGTTGAACAGGTGTTAGAACATATGTTAGAAAAATGTGTTGAACAGGTGTTAGAACAGGTGTTAGAACATGTGTTAGAAAAGGTGTTAGACATGTGTCAGAACATGTGTTAGAACATGTGTCAGAACATGTGTCAGAACATGTTAGAACATGTGTTAGAACAGGTGTTAAAACAGGTGTTAGAACATGTGTTAGAACAGGTGTTAGAACATGTTATAGAACAGGTGTTAGAACAGGTGTCAGAACATGTGTTAGAACATGTATTAGAACAGGTGTTGAACAGGTGTTAGAACATGTGTTAGAACAGGTATCAGAACATGTGTTAGAACATGTGTTAGAACAGGTGTTAGAACATGTGTTAGAACAGGTGTCAGAACATGTATTAGAACAGGTGTTAGAACAGGTGTTGAACAGGTGTTAGAACATGTGTTAGAATAGGTGTTGAACAGGTGTTAGAACATGTGTTAGAACAGGTGTTAGAACACGTGTTGAACAGGTGTTGAACAGGTGTTAGAACATGTGTTAGAACAGGTGTCAGAACATGTGTTAGAACAGGTGTTAGAACAGGTGTCAGAACATGTGTTAGATCAGGTGTTAGAACAGGTGTTGAACAGGTGTTGAACAGGTGTTAGAACATGTGTTAGAACAGGTGTTGAACAGGTGTTAGAACATGTGTTAGAACATGTGTTAGAACAGGTGTTGAACAGGTGTTGAACAGGTGTTGAACAGGTGTTGAACAGGTGTTGAACAGGTGTTGAACAGGTGTTAAACAGGTGTTAGAACATGTGTTGAACAGGTGTTAGAACAAGTGTTAGAACAGGTGTTGAACAGGTGTTAAACAGTTGTTAGAAAGGTGTTACACAAGTGTTAAACAGGTGTTATACAGGTGTCAAACAGGTGTTAAACAGGTATGGAAAAAGTGTTAGAACATGTGTTGAACAGGTGTTAGAACATGTGTTAGAACAGGTGTTAAACGGCTGTTAGAAAGGTGTTACACAAGTGTTAAACTGGTGTTATAACAGGTGTTAAACGAGTGTTATACAGGTGTTAAACAGGTGTTAAATAGGTGTTAGAACATGTGTTGAACAGGTATTAGAAAAAGTGTTAGAACATGTGTTGAACAGGTGTTAGAACATGTGTTAGAACAGTTGTTAAACGGCTGTTAGAAAGGTGTTACACAAGTGTTAAACTGGTGTTATAACAGGTGTTAAACGAGTGTTATACAGGTGTTAAACAGGTGTTAAATAGGTGTTAGAACATGTGTTGAACAGGTATTAGAACATGTGTTAGAACAGGTGTTGAACAGGTGTTAAACAGGTGTTAGAAAGGTGTTACACAAGTGTTAAACAGGTGTTAAACAGGTGTTATAACAGATGTTAAACAGGTGTTAGAAAGGTGTTAAACAGGTGTGGAACAGGTGTTAGAACATTTGTTAGAACAGGTGTTAGAACAGGTGTTGAACAGGTGTTGAACAGGTATTAGAACATGTGTTAGAACAGGTGTCAGAACATGTGTTAGAACAGGTTTTAGAACAGGTGTTAGAACATGTGTTAGAACAGGTGTTGAACAGGTGTTAAACAGGTGTTAGAACATGTGTTGAACAGGTGTTAGAACAAGTGTTAGAACAGGTGTTGAACAGGTGTTGAAACAGGTGTTAGACATGTGTTAGAACATGTGTTAGAACAGGTGTTAGAAAGGTGTTACACAAGTGTTAAACAGGTGTTATACAGGTGTTAAACAGGTGTTATACAGGTGTTAAACAAGTGTTAAACAGGTGTTATACAGTTGTTAAACAGGTGTTAAACAGGTGTGGAACAGGTGTTAAACAGGTGTTAAACAGGTGTTAGAAAATGTGTTAGAACAGGTGTTAGACAGATGTTAGACAGGTGTTAAACAGGTGTTAAACAGGTGTTAGAACATGTGTTGAACAGGTGTTAGAACATGTTTTAGAACAGGTGGTGAAAAAGTGTTAAACAGGTGTTAAACATGTGTTAGAAGAGGTGTTAGAACATGTGTTAGACATGTTAGAACATGTGTTGGAACAGGTGTTGAACAGGTGTTAGAAAATGTGTTAGAACAGGTGTTAGAACAGGTGTTGGAACATGTGTTAGAAGATGTGTTAGAACAGGTGTTAGACATGTGTTAGAATAGGTGTTAGAACATGTGTTAGAAAAGGTGTTAGACATGTGTTAGAACATGTGTTAGAACAGGTGTTAGAACATGTGTTAGAACAGGTGTTAGAACAGGTGTTGAACAGGTGTTAGAACAGGTGTTAGAACAGGTGTTGAAAAGGTGTTAGAACAGGTGTTAGAACAGGTGTTGAACATGTGTTAGAACATGTGTTAGAAAAATGTGTTGAACAGGTGTTAGAACATATGTTAGAAAAATGTGTTGAACAGGTGTTAGAACAGGTGTTAGAACATGTGTTAGAAAAGGTGTTAGACATGTGTCAGAACATGTGTTAGAACATGTGTCAGAACATGTGTCAGAACATGTTAGAACATGTGTTAGAACAGGTGTTAAAACAGGTGTTAGAACATGTGTTAGAACAGGTGTTAGAACATGTTATAGAACAGGTGTTAGAACAGGTGTCAGAACATGTGTTAGAACATGTATTAGAACAGGTGTTGAACAGGTGTTAGAACATGTGTTAGAACAGGTATCAGAACATGTGTTAGAACATGTGTTAGAACAGGTGTTAGAACATGTGTTAGAACAGGTGTCAGAACATGTATTAGAACAGGTGTTAGAACAGGTGTTGAACAGGTGTTAGAACATGTGTTAGAATAGGTGTTGAACAGGTGTTAGAACATGTGTTAGAACAGGTGTTAGAACACGTGTTGAACAGGTGTTGAACAGGTGTTAGAACATGTGTTAGAACAGGTGTCAGAACATGTGTTAGAACAGGTGTTAGAACAGGTGTCAGAACATGTGTTAGATCAGGTGTTAGAACAGGTGTTGAACAGGTGTTGAACAGGTGTTAGAACATGTGTTAGAACAGGTGTTGAACAGGTGTTAGAACATGTGTTAGAACATGTGTTAGAACAGGTGTTGAACAGGTGTTGAACAGGTGTTGAACAGGTGTTGAACAGGTGTTGAACAGGTGTTGAACAGGTGTTAAACAGGTGTTAGAACATGTGTTGAACAGGTGTTAGAACAAGTGTTAGAACAGGTGTTGAACAGGTGTTAAACAGTTGTTAGAAAGGTGTTACACAAGTGTTAAACAGGTGTTATACAGGTGTCAAACAGGTGTTAAACAGGTATGGAAAAAGTGTTAGAACATGTGTTGAACAGGTGTTAGAACATGTGTTAGAACAGGTGTTAAACGGCTGTTAGAAAGGTGTTACACAAGTGTTAAACTGGTGTTATAACAGGTGTTAAACGAGTGTTATACAGGTGTTAAACAGGTGTTAAATAGGTGTTAGAACATGTGTTGAACAGGTATTAGAAAATGTGTTAGAACAGGTGTTGAACAGGTGTTAAACAGGTGTTAGAAAGGTGTTACACGAGTGTTAAACAGGTGTTAAACAGGTGTTATAACAGATGTTAAACAGGTGTTAGAAAGGTGTTAAACAGGTGTGGAACAGGTGTTAAAACATTTGTTAGAACAGGTGTTAGAACAGGTGTTGAACAGGTGATGAACAGGTGTTAGAACATGTGTTAGAACAGGTGTCAGAACATGTGTTAGAACAGGTGTTAGAACAGGTGTTAGAACATGTGTTAGAACAGGTGTTGAACAGGTGTTGAACAGGTGTTGAACAGGTGTTAAACAGGTGTTAGAACATGTGTTGAACAGGTGTTAGAACAAGTGTTAGAACAGGTGTTGAACAGGTGTTAAACAGATGTTAGAAAAGTGTTACACAAGTGTTAAACAGGTGTTATACAGGTGTCAAACAGGTGTTAAACAGGTGTGGAAAAAGTGTTAGAACATGTGTTGAACAGGTGTTAGAACATGTGTTAGAACAGTTGTTAAACGGCTGTTAGAAAGGTGTTACACAAGTGTTAAACTGGTGTTATAACAGGTGTTAAACGAGTGTTATACAGGTGTTAAACAGGTGTTAAATAGGTGTTAGAACATGTGTTGAACAGGTATTAGAACATGTGTTAAACAGGTGTGGAACAGGTGTTAGAACATGTGTTGAACAGGTGTTAGAACAGGTGTTGAACAGGTGTTAAAAAGGTGTTACACATGCGTTAAAACGTGTTAGAACAGGTGTTGAACAGGTGTTAAACAGGTGTTAGAAAATGTGTTAGAACAGGTGTTTAACAGGAGTTGAACAGGTGTTAAACAGGTGTTAGAAAATGTGTTAGAACAGGTGTTAGACAGATGTTAAAAAGGTGTTAGAACATGTGTTGAACAGGTGTTAGAACATGTTTTAGAAAAGGTGGTGAAAAAGTGTTAAACAGGTGTTAAACATGTGTTAGAACAGGTGTTAAACATGTGTTAGAACAGGTGTTAGAGCATGTCTTAGAACAGGTGTTAAACAGGTGTTGAACATGTTCAAGTGATCAATCTGCAGTGATTAATCTGCAGTGATTTATCTGCAGTGATTAATCTGCAGTGATTAATCTGCAGTGATCAATCTGCAGTGATCAATCTGCAGTGATCAATCTGCAGTGATTAATCTGCAGTGATCAATCTGCAGTGATTAATCTGCAGTGATCAATCTGCAGTGATTAATCTGCAGTGATCAATCTGCAGTGATCAATCTGCAGTGATTAATCTGCAGTGATAATCTGCAGTGATCAATCTGCAGTGATTAATCTGCAGTGATTAATCTGCAGTGATCAATCTGCAGTGATTAATCTGCAGTGATTAATCTGCAGTGATCAATCTGCAGTGATTAATCTGCAGTGATCAATCTGCAGTGATTAATCTGCAGTGATTAATCTGCAGTGATTAATCTGCAGTGATCAATCTGCAGTGATTAATCTGCAGTGATTAATCTGCAGTAATTAATCTGCAGTGATTAATCTGCAGTGATTAATATGCAGTGATCAATCTGCACTGATTATTCTGCATTGATTTATCTGCACTGAGTATTTTGCACTGATTAATCTGAAGTGATTCACTGAAACGTGATATTTTCATCTCTGAGTATTTTAAACTGTCTCAAGCGCTGACCCACAGTGACAGCTGTGCTTTTGCTCCACCTGGTGGACAACATCTGTATCACCAGCTGATCAAACACCCCTAATGCTGACTGTAACATGAACATTAAACTGAAGCATAGAAATGATGCATCAAAGCTTCAGCAGCAGTTTACTGTCGGAGACTTCGTGGCTGGTTCACATCCTGTTCCGCTTAGTTTTATCTGAGTATTTTATCTAACTAATCGCATTTGCAATCAGAATCCAAAAGTAGCGTATAGCTTTTAGCATTTAGCTTAATTTTAAATGTGCTGCCATATGAATGAAAGTGCCATAACATTTGTTGTGCAAACACACTTTTAACATCAGCATCTTTCTGTAGTTTTTATGTAGAAGCCTCGCTCCACTGTCTGTTTCCTTGAATGACTTGCTGCTATCAGTTGTGTGTTTTGCCTTTAAGTGATATTTTAGACTGGAACTACTACGCTGAGAAGACAATTCAACTTGGCAGTGTTTACAGATGACTTTGGTTCTGTCCACTCCGCCGTCTGGAAGAACTTTAACATGAAAATGGCCGAGTAAAAGTTCCGTACCCTTCTCCATGTTTGGTGGATCCGCCGATTACTTTCTTTTCCTGTTCCACAGCAGACAGCAGCAGACTTTTACAGAATAAAAGCCTGTGAGCAATAGACTTTTCCAAAATAAAAGCCTGTGAGCATCAGACTTTTATAATAATAAAGCCTGTGAACGACAAACTTTTCCAGAATAAAAGCCTGTGATCGACAGACTTTTACAGAATAAAAGCCTGTGAGCAACAGACTTTTACAAAATAAAAGCCTGTGATCGACAGACTTTTACAGAATAAAAGCCTGTGAGCAACAGACTTTTACAGAATAAAAGCCATTGAGCAACAGACTTTTACAGAATAAAAGCCTGTGAGCAACAGAATTTTACAGAATAAAAGCTTGTGAGCAACAGACTTTTACAAAATAAAAGCCTGTGAGCGACTGACTTTTACAGAATAAAAGCCTGTGAGCAACAGACTTTTACAAAATAAAAGCCTGTGAGCAACAGACTTTTACAAAATAAAAGCCTGTGAGCGACAGACTTTTACAGAATAAAAGCCTGTGAGCAACAGAATTTTACAGAATAAAAGCTTGTGAGCAACAGACTTTTACAAAATAAAAGCCTGTGAGCGACTGACTTTTACAGAATAAAAGCCTGTGAGCAACAGACTTTTACAAAATAAAAGCTTGTGAGCAACAGACTTTTACAATAATAAAAGCTTGTGAGCAACAGACTTTTACAAAATAAAAGCTTGTGAGCAACAGACTTTTACAATAATAAAAGCTTGTGAGCGACAGACTTTTACAAAATAAAAGCCTGTGAGCAACAGACTTTTACAATAATAAAAGCTTGTGAGCGACAGACTTTTACAAAATAAAAGTCTATGAGCATCAGACTTTTACAGAATAAAAGCCGTTGAGCAACAGACTTTTACAAAATAAAAGCCTGTGAGCAACAGACTTTTACAGAATAAAAGTCTGTGAGCATCAGACTTTTACAGAATAAAAGCCGTTGAGCAACAGACTTTTACAAAATAAAAGCCTGTGAGCGACAGACTTTTACAGAATAAAAGCTTGTGAGCAACAGAATTTTACAATAATAAAAGCTTGTGAGCGACAGACTTTTACAAAATAAAAGCCTGTGAGCAACAGACTTTTACAATAATAAAATAAATAATAAAACGGGTGGTTGTTGGCGTAGTGGGTTGAGTATATGTATATGTATAAGAGGCTATAGTCCTCGCTGCAGCTGGCCCCGGTTGGAGTCCCACATCGGACGGCCATGTGCTGCATGTCGTTCCCCCTCTCTCTGCCCCCTGCTTCCTGTCCCTCTGAACTGTCCTATCCATTAAAGGCTCTGTCACGCCCACATGACTTTCCTCATGTTTTTAGTTTGATGTTTTTAATCATGTTTTAGGTCTTGGTTTTTGAGTTCATGTTTAGTTAGGTTTTGCCATTGTTAGCTTCACTCACTTCACCTGTGTTTCCCCATCAGCTGCACTCATTCACCAATCACTCCCAGGTCCCTATTTAGTTTCCCGTCTCCCCTGTCCTTTGGCGAGATCCTACCCGTCAACATCCTTCATGCCATGCTCACGACCCCACGTCCAAGTTAAGTGTTTTTTCCATGTTGTGTCAAGTCTTTTGTTTGGTTTTGATTCCACAGTTTAGGATTGTGACATCCGGCTCAGCCGCGCTTTGTTTTGTCCTTTGTTTTTGTGAATAAATCAAGTTTTCTTTTTGAAAAGTCCGCATCCGTGTCCTAGCTCACCACCCCATCCTGACATTATCGGTTTTTAATAATCAATGAATTAATGCGAAAATAACTCGCCTAGCCCTACTTTTTATATGAAGGTTTCACATGTTATCGATCCTCTGCGGGGTCGAGAGATAATCCAGAAAAAAGGAATAACATCATACATATTCATGGATTTGGCACAACTGTTCATTTATTCAGTTTGATGGAAAATAAACTAAAGCTAAAACTGTTGAGTGCCCACTGCAGACACACACGACGTGACATCAGATCTGTGTTCACAACAACACAATGATACGGTGTGAGATCACTGTGGGGCGTTTAAACGATGCTGAGCGTCCTGAGGGACTGAGACCGAGGACAACAGGAGCTGCAGAACTTCTGTCAGTCAGCAGGTGGGTCAGCACAGCTCAGCTGAGGGGGTAAAGCTACTCAGTGACCCAAAAGTTTCTGTTAGAGACACACGAGTGCAATAATCTAAAATTGTGAATGCAGCAGGATGTCGATGATGGCCGACAGCTTCAAAGCAGCTATAAAGTCTAAAAGAACTAATAAGGTCTGCACTCGGCTACAGGTCATTGGTCACGTTAACCAGAGCTGCTTCTGCACTCTGAGCTGCTCTGAAACAATCTGAAACCATCTGAAACCACCTGAAACCATCTGAAACCACCTAAAACCACCTGAAAACCATCTGAAACCACCTGAAAACCATCTGAAACCACATAAAACCACCTGAAAACCATCTGAAACCACCTGAAAACCACCTGAAACCACCTAAAACCACCTGAAAACCATCTGAAACCACCTGAAAACCATCTGAAACCACATAAAACCACCTGAAAACCATCTGAAACCACCTGAAAACCACCTGAAAACCACCTGAAACCATCTAAAACCACCTGAAAACCATCTGAAACCACATAAAACCACCTAAAACCACATAAAACCACCTGAAAACATCTAAAACCACCTGAAAACCATCTGAAACCATCTAAAACCACCTGAAAACCATCTGAAACCACCTAAAACCACCTGAAAACTACCTGAAACCATCTAAAACCACCTGAAAACCACCTGAAAACCACTTGAAAACCACCTGAAAACCACTTGAAAACCACTTGAAACCATCTGAAACTGCCTGAAACCACCTGAAAACCACCTAAAACCACCTGAAAACCACCTGAAACCATCTAAAACCACCTGAAAACCATCTGAAACTACATAAAACCACCTAAAACCACCTGAAAACTACCTGAAAACATCTAAAACCACCTGAAAACTACCTGAAACCATCTAAAACCACCTGAAAACCACCTGAAAACCACTTGAAAACCACCTGAAAACCACTTGAAACCATCTGAAACTGCCTGAAACCACCTGAAACCATCTGATTGGGTTTGTTTTGATGAACAGCAGCGTGTTGAAAGCTGGAAAAGAACCAGAGGAATTTAAATCTGTTCTAACCCAGGAAAAAAGGAAAAACACGAGGAATGTAATCCAGCAGGAGTTACACCTGACTGTAGCAGCAGCTTCAGGAGGCAGCTTCAGGAGGCAGCTTCAGGAGGCAGCAGCAGGAGTTACACCTGACTGTAGCAGCAGCTTCAGGAGGCAGCAGCAGGAGTTACACCTGACTGTAGCAGCAGCTTCAGGAGGCAGCTTCAGGAGGCAGCAGCAGGAGTTACACCTGACTGTAGCTGCAGCTTCAGGAGGCAGCAGCAGGAGTTACATCTGACTGTAGCTGCAGCTTCAGGAGGCAGCAGCAGGAGTTACACCTGACTGTAGCAGCAGCTTCAGGAGGCAGCAGCAGCAGTTACACCTGACTGTAGCTGCAGCTTCAGGAGGCAGCAGCAGGAGTTACACCTGACTGTAGCAGCAGCTTCAGGAGGCAGCTTCAGGAGGCAGCAGCAGGAGTTACACCTTACTGTAGCAGCAGCTTCAGGAGGCAGCAGCAGGAGTTACACCTGACTGTAGCAGCAGCTTCAGGAGGCAGCAGCAGGAGGCAGCAGCAGGAGTTACACCTGACTGTAGCAGCAGCTTCAGGAGGCAGCAGCAGGAGTTACACCTGACTGTAGCAGCAGCTTCAGGAGGCAGCAGCAGGAGTTACACCTGACTGTAGCTGCAGCTTCAGGAGGCAGCTTCAGGAGGCAGCAGCAGGAGTTACACCTGACTGTAGCAGCAGCTTCAGGAGGCAGCTTCAGGAGGCAGCAGCAGGAGTTACACCTGACTGTAGCAGCAGCTTCAGGAGGCAGCAGCAGGAGTTACACCTGACTGTAGCTGCAGCTTCAGGAGGCAGCTTCAGGAGGCAGCAGCAGGAGTTACACCTGACTGTAGCTGCAGGAGGCAGCAGCAGGAGTTACACCTGACTGTAGCTGCAGCTTCAGGAGGCAGCTTCAGGAGGCAGCAGCAGGAGTTACACCTGACTGTAGCTGCAGCTTCAGGAGGCAGCAGCAGGAGTTACACCTGACTGTAGCTGCAGCTTCAGGAGGCAGCAGCAGGAGTTACACCTGACTGTAGCTGCAGCTTCAGGAGGCAGCTTCAGGAGGCAGCAGCAGGAGTTACACCTGACTGTAGCTGCAGCTTCAGGAGGCAGCTTCAGGAGGCAGCAGCAGGAGTTACACCTGACATTAGCTGCAGCTTCAGGAGGCAGCAGCAGCAGTTACACCTGACTGTAGCTGCAGCTTCAGGAGGCAGCTTCAGGAGGCAGCAGCAGGAGTTACACCTGACTGTAGCTGCAGCTTCAGGAGGCAGCTTCAGGAGGCAGCAGCAGGAGTTACACCTGACATTAGCTGCAGCTTCAGGAGGCAGCAGCAGGAGTTACACCTGACTGTAGCAGCAGCTTCAGGAGGCAGCAGCAGGAGTTACACCTGACTGTAGCTGCAGCTTCTGTTAACTCCGGCTACAGTTTTCTTTAGCTTCTAGTTTGCAGACACAAAATAAAACTTTGTGTTCGCCAGCAACAATCCAAGGATTTTTATTTTGTTTCCAGTTTTATCTTCAGGTTTAATTTCTACTGAATATAACAGAAGTTTTGTCAAATTATTCCTTTAATTAACTTTATAATTAAAATAAATGATCAAAATAATAAGAAAATCCCTCAGTAGAAACCAAAACAAATGTAAAACACATTTTAAATTTAATCTTTAACAAAACATCTGGATCCATTTATAAACTCTTAAAGCAACTGATAGATCCATATCAAATGAATCTGAGGAGATTTGCAGGATTTCTCTGTAAATTGTTGTGAAGTTGAAGCATAAAGAAGCATAAAAGGAATCTGGTGCTAAAGTGAATCCTTTTAGTTTCATCCGCATGTCAGAGACTTGTTTCCATCACCCAAACCTCAGATTTTCACTCAGAGAATAAGCATCAGATCCACTTTGTGAAAAAAACTGATTATTGAAGCTTCTCTGCTGTGAATCAGCAGGAAAATCAAAAAAAGTTCCTCCGATTTGAAGATAAATTCTGTACTTGTTAGATTTAGAGTTCAGTTCAGTTTAAATGATAAACTCACTGATGTTCAGCTCTTCTGCTGAGGAAATGCTTGTTTTACAGTTTCTGAATGATAAACTGCAGCTGAAAGCAGCAAATCTCTGCATCCTCACACACTGAGTTTTTTCCGTTCTTACCTTTGCTGGCTGAAAAGTTGTGCGACTCTGACAAAGAGAGAAACCCGACTGACGGCTGAGTCATGGAGCAGACACAGAGCAGAGAGTGTTTGTGGTAATAACAGACGGTCTCTAACTGTTTGTCGTCCGGTTACATAACAGCCGTGGCACACACAGGGGTGCCGAAAAGGGGGTAAAACGGGAACGATTCTAGGGGCCCATGATTAAGAGGGGCCCAGAGAGGCCCTAATAAAATTATAACACTGGCAAAAAATAATATGACACTAAGTTATTAACTAACTTATAACCATAAATATATTTTATTTACAATTTACTGGTAACAATAACTTTATTTGTTTTGGAAAACATTACGTTTATGTTTTGTATTTTTCAGGTAGCCTAATTAAGAGTTTAGAATCAGAGTATCAGTGTTGCAGCAAATAAATGAATTCCATTGGATTCCTGGTGCTCAGTGTTTACCCACCTCAACTGTCATGTTTTTATTTTTTCACAAATATGGGAACCATAGTCAGAAATACCATTAAAAATGCACAGTTTTGTGTAAAATAACATCACAAATTTTCACCGACCTCCTGGCCGGCTGTTTGGGGGGGCCCAGTAAAAATGATTTTCATGGGGCCCAAAATCCCCAGCGGCGCCCCTGGGCACACAGCAGGTAAAGCCTGGCATTACAGGAACACAGGTGCATTAATGCCAGGCTGCGATGCTGCAGACACAAACACGTCTCAATTATCACTCACATAATGGCAGGTGTCAGGCTGTGTGTGAGACCTTTAGAGATGTTCCACCTTTAGAGATGTCCCACCTTTAGAGATGTTCCACTTTAGAAATGTTCCACCCATAGAGATGTTCCACCCATAGAGATGTGCCACCTTTAGAGATGTTCCACCTTTAGAGATGTCCCACCTTTAGAGATGTCCCACCTTTAGAGATGTTCCACTTTAGAAACGTTCCACCCATAGAGATGTCCCACCTTTAGATATGTTCCACTTTAGAGATGTTCCACTTTAGAAACGTTCCACCCATAGAGATGTCCCACCTTTAGATATGTTCCACTTTAGAGATGTTCCACCTTTAGATATGTTCCACTTTAGAAATGTTCCACCCATAGAGATGTTCCACCCATAGAGATGTCCCACCTTTAGAGATGTTCCACCTTTAGATATGTTCCACTTTAGAGATGTTCCACCCATATAGATGTTCCACCCATATAGATGTCCCACCTTTAGAGATGTTCCACCTTTAGATATGTTCCACTTTAGAAATGTTCCACCCATAGAGATGTTCCACCCATAGAGATGTCCCACCTTTAGAGATGTTCCACCTTTAGATATGTTCCACTTTAGAAATGTTCCACCCATAGAGATGTTCCACCCATAGAGATGTGCCACCTTTAGAGATGTTCTACCTTTAGAGATGTCCCACCTTTAGAGATGTTCCACCTTTAGAGATGTTCCACTTTAGAAACGTTCCACCCATAGAGATGTCCCACCTTTAGATATGTTCCACTTTAGAGATGTTCCACTTTAGAAACGTTCCACCCATAGAGATGTCCCACCTTTAGATATGTTCCACTTTAGAGATGTTCCACCTTTAGATATGTTCCACTTTAGAAATGTTCCACCCATAGAGATGTTCCACCCATAGAGATGTCCCACCTTTAGAGATGTTCCACCTTTAGATATGTTCCACTTTAGAGATGTTCCACCCATATAGATGTTCCACCCATAGAGATGTTCCACCCATAGAGATGTCCCACCTTTAAATATGTTCCACTTTAGAAATGTTCCACCCATAGAGATGTTCCACCCATAGAGATGTTCCACCCATAGAGATGTCCCACCTTTAGAGATGTTCCACCTTTAGAGATGTTCCACCCATAGAGATGTCCCACCTTTAGATATGTTCCACCTTTAGAGATGTTCCACCCATAGAGATGTCCCACCTTTAGAGATGTTCCAGCTTTAGAGATGTTCCACCTTTAGAGATGTTACACCTTTAGATATGTTCAACTTTAGAGCTGTTCCACCTTTAGAGATGTTCCACCTTTAGATATGTTCCACTTTAGAGATGTTCCACCTTTAGATATGTTCCACTTTAGAGATGTTCCACCTTTAGATATGTTCCACTTTAGAGATGTTCCACTTTAGAGCTGTCCCACCTTTAGAGATGTTCCACCTTTAGATATGTTCCACTTTAGAGATTTTCCACCCATAGAGATGTTACACCTTTAGAGATGTTCCTCCTTTAGAGATGTTCCACCCATAGAGATGTTCCACCTTTAGAGATGTTCCACCTTTAGATATGTTCCACTTTAGAGCCGTCCCACCTTTAAAGATGTTCCACCTTTAGAGATGTCCCACCTTTAGAGATGTTCCACCTTTAGATATGTTCCACCTTTAGAGATGTTCCACCTTTAGAGATGTTCCACCTTCAGATATGTTCCACTTTAGAGCTGTCCCACCTTTAAAGATGTTCCACCTTTAGAGATGTTCCACCTTTAGAGATGTCCCACCTTTAGAGATGTCCCACCTTTAGAGCTGTCCCACCTTTAAAGATGTTCCACCTTTAGAGATGTTCCACCTTTAGAGATGTTCCACCTTTAGATATGTTCCACTTTAGAGCTGTCCCACCTTTAAAGATGTTCCACCTTTAGAGATGTCCCACCTTTAGAGATGTTCCACCTTTAGAGATGTTCCACCTTTAGAGATGTTCCACCTTTAGAGATGTCCCACCTTTAGAGATGTTCCACCTTTAGATATGTTCAACTTTAGAGATGTTCCACCCATAGAGATGTTCCACCCATAGAGATGTTCCACCCATAGAGATGTTCCACCCATAGAGATGTTACACCTTTAGAGATGTTCCACCCATAGAGATGTCCCACCTTTAGATATGTTCCACCTTTAGAGATGTTCCACCCATAGAGATGTCCCACCTTTAGAGATGTTCCACCTTTAGAGATGTTACACCTTTAGATATGTTCCACTTTAGAGCTGTCCCACCTTTAGAGATGTTCCACCTTTAGATATGTTCCACTTTACAGATTTTCCACCCATAGAGATGTTCCACCCATAGAGATGTTCCACCCATAGAGATGTCCCACCTTTAGAGATGTTCCACCTTTAGAGATGTTCCACCTTTAGAGATGTTACACCTTTAGATATGTTCCACTTTAGAGCTGTTCCACCTTTAGATATGTTCCACTTTAGAGATGTTCCACCTTTAGATATGTTCCACTTTAGAGATGTTCCACTTTAGAGCTGTCCCACCTTTAGAGATGTTCCACCTTTAGATATGTTCCACTTTAGAGATTTTCCACCCATAGAGATGTTACACCTTTAGAGATGTTCCTCCTTTAGAGATGTCCCACCCATAGAGATGTTACACCTTTAGATATGTTCCACCTTTAGAGATGTTCCACCTTTAGATATGTTCCACTTTAGAGCTGTCCCACCTTTAAAGATGTTCCACCTTTAGAGATGTCCCACCTTTAGAGATGTTCCACCTTTAGAGATGTCCCACCTTTAGAGATGTTCCACCTTTAGAGAAGTCCCACCTTTAGAGATGTTCCACCTTTAGAGATGTTCCACCTTTAGAGATGTCCCACCTTTAAAGATGTTCCACCTTTAGAGATGTCCCACCTTTAGAGATGTTCCACCTTTAGAGATGTTCCACCTTTAGAGATGTCCCACCTTTAGAGATGTTCCACCTTTAGAGATGTCCCACCTTTAGAGATGTTCCACCTTTAGATATGTTCAACTTTAGAGATGTTCCACCCATAGAGATGTTCCACCTTTAGAGATGTTCCACCTTTAGAGATGTTCCACCTTTAGATATGTTCAACTTTAGAGATGTTCCACCCATAGAGATGTTCCACTTTAGAGATGTTCCACCTTTAGATATGTTCCACTAGAGATGTTCCACCTTTAGAGATGTTCCACCTTTAGAGATGTTCCACCTTTAGAGATGTCCCTCCTTTAGAGATGTCCCACCTTTAGAGATGTTCCACCCATAGAGATGTTCCACCTTTAGAGATGTTCCACCTTTAGATATGTTCCACTTTAGAGATGTTCCACCTTTAGATATGTTCCACTAGAGATGTTCCACCTTTAGAGATGTTCCACCTTTAGAGATGTCCCACCTTTAGAGATGTTCCACCTTTAGAGATGTTCCACCTTTAGATATGTCCCACCTTTAGAGATGTTCCACCTTTAGAGATGTTCCACCTTTAGAGATGTTCCACTTTAGAGATGTTCCACCTTTAGATATGTTCCACTTTAGAGATGTCCCACCTTTAGAGATGTTCCACCTTTAGAGATGTTCCACCCATAGAGATGTCCCACCTTTAGAGATGTTCCACCTTTAGAGATGTTCCACCTTTAGAGATGTTACACCTTTAGATATGTTCCACTTTAGAGCTGTTCCACCTTTAGATATGTTCCACTTTAGAGATGTTCCACCTTTAGATATGTTCCACTTTAGAGATGTTCCACTTTAGAGCTGTCCCACCTTTAGAGATGTTCCACCTTTAGATATGTTCCACTTTAGAGATTTTCCACCCATAGAGATGTTACACCTTTAGAGATGTTCCTCCTTTAGAGATGTCCCACCCATAGAGATGTTACACCTTTAGATATGTTCCACCTTTAGAGATGTTCCACCTTTAGATATGTTCCACTTTAGAGCTGTCCCACCTTTAAAGATGTTCCACCTTTAGAGATGTCCCACCTTTAGAGATGTTCCACCTTTAGAGATGTCCCACCTTTAGAGATGTTCCACCTTTAGAGAAGTCCCACCTTTAGAGATGTTCCACCTTTAGAGATGTTCCACCTTTAGAGATGTCCCACCTTTAAAGATGTTCCACCTTTAGAGATGTCCCACCTTTAGAGATGTTCCACCTTTAGAGATGTTCCACCTTTAGAGATGTCCCACCTTTAGAGATGTTCCACCTTTAGAGATGTCCCACCTTTAGAGATGTTCCACCTTTAGATATGTTCAACTTTAGAGATGTTCCACCCATAGAGATGTTCCACCTTTAGAGATGTTCCACCTTTAGAGATGTTCCACCTTTAGATATGTTCAACTTTAGAGATGTTCCACCCATAGAGATGTTCCACTTTAGAGATGTTCCACCTTTAGATATGTTCCACTAGAGATGTTCCACCTTTAGAGATGTTCCACCTTTAGAGATGTTCCACCTTTAGAGATGTCCCTCCTTTAGAGATGTCCCACCTTTAGAGATGTTCCACCCATAGAGATGTTCCACCTTTAGAGATGTTCCACCTTTAGATATGTTCCACTTTAGAGATGTTCCACCTTTAGATATGTTCCACTAGAGATGTTCCACCTTTAGAGATGTTCCACCTTTAGAGATGTCCCACCTTTAGAGATGTTCCACCTTTAGAGATGTTCCACCTTTAGATATGTCCCACCTTTAGAGATGTTCCACCTTTAGAGATGTTCCACCTTTAGAGATGTTCCACTTTAGAGATGTTCCACCTTTAGATATGTTCCACTTTAGAGATGTCCCACCTTTAGAGATGTTCCACCTTTAGAGATGTTCCACCCAGAGACATGTCCCACCTTTAGAGATGTTCCACCTTTAGAGATGTTCCACCTTTAGAGATGTTCCACCTTTAGAGATGTTCCACCCAGAGACATGTCCCACCTTTAGAGATGTTCCACCTTTAGATATGTTCCTAAATAGAGATGTTCCACCCATAGAGATGTTACACCTTTAGATATGTTCCACTTTAGAGCTGTCCCACCTTTAGAGATGTTCCACCTTTAGATATGTTCCACTTTAGAGATTTTCCACCCATAGAGATGTTCCACCCATAGAGATGTCCCACCTTTAGAGATGTTCCACCTTTAGAGATGTTCCACCTTTAGAGATGTTACACCTTTAGATATGTTCCACTTTAGAGCTGTTCCACCTTTAGATATGTTCCACTTTAGAGATGTTCCACCTTTAGATATGTTCCACTTTAGAGATGTTCCACTTTAGAGCTGTCCCACCTTTAGAGATGTTCCACCTTTAGATATGTTCCACTTTAGAGATTTTCCACCCATAGAGATGTTACACCTTTAGAGATGTTCCTCCTTTAGAGATGTCCCACCCATAGAGATGTTACACCTTTAGATATGTTCCACCTTTAGAGATGTTCCACCTTTAGATATGTTCCACTTTAGAGCTGTCCCACCTTTAAAGATGTTCCACCTTTAGAGATGTCCCACCTTTAGAGATGTTCCACCTTTAGAGATGTCCCACCTTTAGAGATGTCCCACCTTTAGAGATGTTCCACCTTTAGAGAAGTCCCACCTTTAGAGATGTTCCACCTTTAGAGATGTTCCACCTTTAGAGATGTCCCACCTTTAAAGATGTTCCACCTTTAGAGATGTCCCACCTTTAGAGATGTTCCACCTTTAGAGATGTTCCACCTTTAGAGATGTCCCACCTTTAGAGATGTTCCACCTTTAGAGATGTCCCACCTTTAGAGATGTTCCACCTTTAGATATGTTCAACTTTAGAGATGTTCCACCCATAGAGATGTTCCACCTTTAGAGATGTTCCACCTTTAGAGATGTTCCACCTTTAGATATGTTCAACTTTAGAGATGTTCCACCCATAGAGATGTTCCACTTTAGAGATGTTCCACCTTTAGATATGTTCCACTAGAGATGTTCCACCTTTAGAGATGTTCCACCTTTAGAGATGTTCCACCTTTAGAGATGTCCCTCCTTTAGAGATGTCCCACCTTTAGAGATGTTCCACCCATAGAGATGTTCCACCTTTAGAGATGTTCCACCTTTAGATATGTTCCACTTTAGAGATGTTCCACCTTTAGATATGTTCCACTAGAGATGTTCCACCTTTAGAGATGTTCCACCTTTAGAGATGTCCCACCTTTAGAGATGTTCCACCTTTAGAGATGTTCCACCTTTAGATATGTCCCACCTTTAGAGATGTTCCACCTTTAGAGATGTTCCACCTTTAGAGATGTTCCACTTTAGAGATGTTCCACCTTTAGATATGTTCCACTTTAGAGATGTCCCACCTTTAGAGATGTTCCACCTTTAGAGATGTTCCACCCAGAGACATGTCCCACCTTTAGAGATGTTCCACCTTTAGAGATGTTCCACCTTTAGAGATGTTCCACCTTTAGAGATGTTCCACCCAGAGACATGTCCCACCTTTAGAGATGTTCCACCTTTAGATATGTTCCTAAATAGAGATGTTCCACCCATAGAGATGTTCCACCTTTAGAGATGTCCCACCTTTAGAGATGTTCAACCTTTAGATATGTTCCACTTTAGAGATGTTCCACCCATAGAGTTGTTCCACCTTTAGAGATGTCCCACCCATAGAGATGTTCCACCTTTAGAGATGTTCCACTTTAGAGATGTTCCACCTTTAGATATGTTCCACTTTAGAGATGTCCCACCTTTAGAGATGTTCCACCTTTAGAGATGTTCCACCTTTAGATATGTTCCACTTTAGAGATGTTCCACCTTTAGATATGTTCCACTAGAGATGTTCCACCTTTAGAGATGTTCCACCTTTAGAGATGTCCCTCCTTTAGAGATGTCCCACCTTTAGAGATGTTCCACCTTTAGATATGTCCCACCTTTAGAGATGTTCCACCTTTAGAGATGTTCCACTTTAGAGATGTTCCACCTTTAGATATGTTCCACTTTAGAGATGTCCCACCTTTAGAGATGTTCCACCTTTAGAGATGTTCCACCCAGAGACATGTCCCACCTTTAGAGATGTTCCACCTTTAGAGATGTTCCACCTTTAGAGATGTTCCACCCAGAGACATGTCCCACCTTTAGAGATGTTCCACCTTTAGATATGTTCCTAAATAGAGATGTTCCACCCATAGAGATGTTCCACCGTTAGAGATGTCCCACCTTTAGAGATGTTCAACCTTTAGATATGTTCCACTTTAGAGATGTTCCACCCATAGAGTTGTTCCACCTTTAGAGATGTCCCACCCATAGAGATGTTCCACCTTTAGAGATGTTCCACTTTAGAGATGTTCCACCTTTAGATATGTTCCACTTTAGAGATGTCCCACCTTTAGAGATGTTCCACCTTTAGAGATGTTCCACCTTTAGAGATGTTCCACTTTAGAGATGTTCCACCTTTAGATATGTTCCACTTTAGAGATGTCCCACCTTTAGAGATGTTCCACCTTTAGAGATGTTCCACCTTTAGAGATGTTCCACCCAGAGACATGTCCCACCTTTAGAGATGTTCCACCTTTAGAGATGTTCCACCTTTAGAGATGTTCCACCTTTAGATATGTTCCTAAATAGAGATGTTCCACCCATAGAGATGTTCCACCTTTAGAGATGTCCCACCTTTAGATATGTTCCACTTTAGAGATGTTCCACCCATAGAGTTGTTCCACCTTTAGAGATGTCCCACCTTTAGAGATGTTCCACCTTTAGAGATGTTCCACCTTTAGATATGTTCCACTTTAGAGATGTCCCACCTTTAGAGATGTGCCTCCTTTAGAGATGTTCTACCCATAGAGATGTTCCACCTTTAGAGATGTTCCACCCATAGAGATGTTCCACCTTTAGAGATGTTCTACCCATAGAGATGTTCCACCTTTAGAGATGTTCCACCCATAGAGATGTTCCACCTTTAGAGATGTTCCACCTTTAGAGATGTTCCACCCATAGAGATGTTCCACCTTTAGAGATGTTCCACCTTTAGAGATGTTCCACCCATAGAGATGTTCCACCTTTAGAGATGTTCCACCCTGAGAGATGTTCCACCTTTAGAGATGTCCCACCTTTAGAGATGTCCAACCTTTAGAGATGTCCCACCTTTAGAGATGTCCCACCTTTAGAGATGTCCAACCTTTAGAGATGTTCCACCCATAGAGATGTTCCACCTTTAGAGATGTCCCACCTTTAGAGATGTTCCACCCATAGAGATGTTCCACCTTTAGAGATGTTCCACCTTTAGAGATGTTCTACCTTTAGAGATGTCCCACCTTTAGAGATGTGCCACCTTTATAGATGTTCCACCTTTAGAGATGTTCCACTTTAGAGATGTCCCACCTTCAGAGATGTTCCACCCATAGAGATGTTCCACCTTTAGAGATGTTCCACCCATAGAGATGTTCCACCTTTAGAGATGTCCCAGTAGTGGGAGTAGTATGCGGTCTCGAACACAGCCAGTGTGAACGGTTGTTGCTTATTGGTGACCCAACCCTGGTGTTCCCCACCTGTGGCAGCTGGGATAGGCTCCACCCCCCCAACCCTAAATTTAATCAAGCATAGATGGATGGGTGAACTTGTGTTTTGGTGTCCCACATCCCATAATTCAGCATGTACAACACCTCCTGGATGATCTCTACGTATAAAAAGTTCATTTTAATCTCAAACATCCTGCTTTTACCAGATGTTTCACCGACTTTACTCTGAAATAAACCATCTCTGAAACCCACTTTAGGTTTTTTACGCTAAAAGACATAATAAAAGAGGAGTTAAAGGGTTTTAAATCATCTCATTGTTAGGCAGCTCAGTTGTTTCTCTGAGGAAATAAGAAAACTGAACACTTGTTCATAACATATGTGACAATAACACTTCTCAGTCTCACATGTTTCCTGTTATTTGTGGGGAACAGGAAGTGCAAACAGTCACAGGCCTGCAGACAGACAGTGAGTCACACCCAGCAGAGTGTTTACAGCTTTATTGGTGCGATACAAGATGATACGAACATAATATTCACCGTTTACACAAAACGTTAGAGGCTACAGTGTGTCCATAAAGCATTTAAATCCACGTGATCAATCAGTAACTCTTCATCATTAAAGTCATAACAGCTAAACCTGGAGGGGTAAATCACACACAGTCACAGGCCCGTAAGAAGCATGACATACAAAAAGCTGTAGAAAAATACTCTTAAAAAACCCAACACACAACACAACGACAGCAGCAGCAGCCACTTGGAATGTTCTGGATGTCAGTTCGGCCTCAGAATATTTAAGATACGCAGAGTCAGGTGGTTCTGGCTGAAGCCACGGAGCCCGGAGATGTTAAAGCGACAAGCCTTCTAACCACAGCAGTGTATTGGCTGTTTTTATGACCGCTTTGTTTATTTTACTTTTTAATATTATTATTGTTGTTAATAACTGTATGTTTTTATTGTTGACTTTTATTGTATTTTCTGTGCACTTCTTGTGAAGCACTTTGTGACCTTCATTGTCTGTGAAAGGTGCTATATAAATCAATATTACTTACTTCTTAAAGTTATGTTACTGTTAAAGTTAAAGTAAAGTTAAAGTTAAAGTAAAGTTACTGTTAAAGTTACTGTTAAAGTAAAGTTACTGTTAAAATTAAAGTTAAAGTAAAGTTACTGTTAAAGTTACTGTTAAAGTAAAGTTACTGTTAAAGTTACTGTTAAAGTAAAGTTACTGTTAAAATTAAAGTTAAAGTAAAGTTACTGTTAAAGTTACTGTTAAAGTAAAGTTACTGTTAAAGTAAAAGTTAAAGTAAAGTTACTGTTAAAGTTAAAGTTAAAGTAAAGTTACTGTTAAAGTTACTGTTAAAGTTAAAGTAAAGTTACTGTTTAACTGTAACAGTAACTTTAACAGTAACATAACTTTAACTTAAAGTTATGTTACTGTTAAAGTTACTGTTAAAGTTAAAGTAAAGTTACTGTTAAAGTAAAGTTAAAGTAAAAGTAAAGTTACTGTTAAAGTTAAAGTTCTCCAGTTCTTAATTAAGGAAACACTTGGCTCTCAAAATGAATCGTGCTCTATTTTCTCTGTTAAAAAGCAGAAATTATTCAATATTTCTGAATGTGAATAAGTCAAACTGATGCTGATATCCTGATGTAATCAGGGGGAAACTGTTTTCTGTCACCAACGCAGAAGCTGCGGTACGATGGACGGTCGGTTAGAAACGTTATTCTGCACTTTTACTCGAGTTCATTTTGGTTTAGAGCAACTTGCTTTGGATGCAAATGAACCGTGGACGCCGGCGTCCACACACACCAGGGGGCGCTGCTGCGTGGGAGGGCTAAACGGGATGCAGTGGTTGTTCATTTGTGCAAATTAAGTTATAATTTGTGCCTTCTTTAGTCATCAAACCTGCCAGGCCCAGTAAAAACTAACAAAAGTCAGTGGCTCACGTGTAACTAAACAACAGTGTGAAGCTAAGCTAGCTTGAATTTTCCCCAGTGGTCAGTCGCAGTAATGCAGCAGCAAACTTAAGTCCCCAAAGATGTAATTTAAAATAAATGTCCATAAAACTGTTGTTTTTTTAAATCCGAACTGATGGACAGCACCTGCTTTTTACTTTTAGCTAACTTTAGCAAAGAAAAAATGCTACAGTTGGGCGTAAATGATCCGTAAATACACTAATAAAGGAAACATAGCTAGGCGCTAACGTCATGAAAAGCATTAGTTTCTGCTGTTTGCTGTCAGTGTGCTACGCTTGTGCTTCATATACTAACTGGCGTTAAGTTGGCAGTTAATTGTTGCTGTTAGTCAGTCTGCTAGCTTACTAAAAAATAAAACTACAGTTTTTAGCTGTTACGAAGCTAATGGATCCTACTGTTAAGATTAGCATAACGTGGGGCTGATGAAGCGCCTCCTCTTTTAAACTATTATATTACTCTTAAACAGGATGTAAGGAACTTTAGGAACCGCACAAAGAACAATCTGCATTCAGTCATGTTTTGCTATCATCAGCTGAGATTAAATCACCAGATTTAAATCACAACACAATAAGATTCGTTCTATTATCCTCACAGTCAGTGTAAATCTCAGTATATTTAAATATCCTGAGTCTGAACACTGGATCCAAATCTGCACTGTGCTACAGTTATTATTCATGAGTTGTTTAAATAGTTTCTTTAGTTAATTTGATGGTAATTTTGATTAGATTTCTGATCAGGAATATAAGTGGAAGGTTAACATGTGGTTTAACTGAGACAGAAATGACTGCTGCTCTGTTAGCGGCGGCCTCCACACACAGGTGAGTCACACCTTCACGTGACATCATGTGACATCACCACACGTTCATGTGACATCACACACAGACGGGGGGGGGTCCATAATTTCAGGACTGTTTCTGGGTAAACTGAAGGGTTAATAAAAGCAAACAACTTCTCACTGACACGCACACAGGGAACAGCACAACATCGTACAGGTAACAAGGTCTTACTGCTATCTTAAGTACAGGCACTACTGAGTGATGCATTGTGGGAGGTGGAGTGTTGGGAGGGTCAGTTTAGCCGCGGCTAGCAGCGTTTTAGCTTCAGTGCTGACCTTATGGACGAGTTTTAATGCTCTGTTTGAGTTTCCAACGGCTTCCCTGGAGAGTTTCCACTCAGAACACTTGGAGCGCTGCAGCTTCGCTAAGAGTTCTAAGTGTTCCAAGAGTTCCATGTGCTCTAAGAGCTCCAAGTGCTCTAAGAGTTCTAAGTGTTCCAAGTGTTCTATGTGCTCTAAGAGCTCCAAGTGCTCTAAGAGTTCTAAGTGTTCTAATGGCGCATTTCCACTAGCTCGGCACGGCTCGGTTTGGTTGTGTTTCCATTACAACCGAGTATCACTTCGTGCCATTAGTGTTCGAAGTGTTCTAAGTGTTCTAAGTGTTCGAAGTGCTCGAAATGTTCTAAGTGCTCGAAATGTTCGAAGGGTTCGAAGTGTTCGAAGTGTTCGAAGTGCTCAAAATGTTCTAAGTGCTCGAAATGTTCGAAGTGCTCGAAATGTTCGAAGTGCTCGAAATGTTCGAAGGGTTCGAAGCGTTCGAAGCGTTCGAAGTGTTCTAAGCTAAGTGTTCTAAGTGCTCGAAATGTTCGAAGTGCTCGAAATGTTCGAAGGGTTCGAAGCGTTCGAAGTGTTCTAAGCTAAGTGTTCTAAGCTAAGTGTTCTAAGTGCTCGAAATGTTCTAAGTGCTCGAAATGTTCGAAGTGCTCGAAATGTTCGAAGCGTTCGAAGCGTTCGAAGTGTTCTAAGCTAAGTGTTCTAAGTGCTCGAAGTGTTCTAAGTGCTCGAAGTGTTCTAAGTGCTCGAAGTGTTGGAAGCGTTCGAAGCGTTCGAAGTGCTCGAAATGTTCGAAGCGTTCGAAGTGTTCTAAGCTAAGTGTTCTAAGCTAAGTGTTCGAAGTGCTCGAAATGTTCGAAGTGTTCGAAGCGTTCGAAGTGCTCGAAATGTTCGAAGCGTTCGAAGTGTTCTAAGCTAAGTGTTCTAAGCTAAGTGTTCGAAGTGCTCGAAATGTTCGAAGGGTTCGAAGCGTTCGAAGCGTTCTAAGCTAAGTGTTCTAAGCTAAGTGTTCGAAATGTTCGAAGGGTTCGAAGCGTTCGAAGCGTTCGAAGCGTTCTAAGCTAAGTGTTCTAAGCTAAGTGTTCGAAGTGCTCGAAGTGTTCTAAGTGCTCGAAGTGTTGGAAGCGTTCGAAGCGTTCGAAGTGCTCGAAATGTTCGAAGTGCTCGAAATGTTCGAAGTGCTCGAAATGTTCGAAGTGCTCGAAATGTTCGAAGTGCTCGAAATGTTGGAAGCGTTCGAAGCGTTCGAAGTGCTCGAAATGTTCGAAGCGTTCGAAGTGTTCTAAGCTAAGTGTTCTAAGCTAAGTGTTCGAAGTGCTCGAAATGTTCGAAGTGTTCGAAGCGTTCGAAGTGCTCGAAATGTTCGAAGCGTTCGAAGTGTTCTAAGCTAAGTGTTCTAAGCTAAGTGTTCGAAGTGCTCGAAATGTTCGAAGGGTTCGAAGCGTTCGAAGCGTTCTAAGCTAAGTGTTCTAAGCTAAGTGTTCGAAATGTTCGAAGGGTTCGAAGCGTTCGAAGCGTTCGAAGCGTTCTAAGCTAAGTGTTCTAAGCTAAGTGTTCTAAGCTAAGTGTTCTAAGCTAAGTGTTCTAAGCTAAGTGTTCTAAGCTAAGTGTTCGAAGTGCTCGAAGTGTTCTAAGTGCTCGAAGTGTTGGAAGCGTTCGAAGCGTTCGAAGTGCTCGAAATGTTCGAAGTGCTCGAAATGTTCGAAGTGCTCGAAATGTTCGAAGGGTTCGAAGCGTTCGAAGCGTTCGAAGTGTTCTAAGCTAAGTGTTCTAAGTGCTCGAAGTATTCTAAGTGCTCGAAGTGTTGGAAGCGTTCGAAGCGTTCGAAGCATTCGAAGTGCTCGAAATGTTCGAAGCGTTCGAAGTGTTCTAAGCTAAGTGTTCTAAGCTAAGTGTTCGAAGTGCTCGAAATGTTCGAAGTGTTCGAAGCGTTCGAAGCGTTCTAAGTGCTCGAAGTGTTGGAAGCGTTCGAAGTGCTCGAAATGTTCGAAGCGTTCGAAGTGTTCTAAGCTAAGTGCTCGAAGTGCTGGAAATGTTCGAAGCGTTCGAAGCGTTCGAAGCGTTCGAAGTGTTCTAGGTGTTCTAGGTGTTAGTCATTACGGCTTTAAAGCAGAGCTAAAGGGAATTACGTGTTTTAGTCTGTAGTTTACCACCAGTCCCTGGAACTGCCTCAGAATCACAGGGGCAGTGAGGAGCAGCTGATTATGAGGAAAGTCTCCAGGAAACCCGCAGAAGAAGAACGCAGGAGGACTTCCTGTGTTACATCTGACACAAACTCTTCCTGTGAGGGCCACAACATCAAAGTTAGGTTCGACTTTACTCTGAGTTACTGATTATTGGGGCAAAGTGAGTCCATAAAGGTGTAACCACCACTGAGTTCTTCATGCTCAGAGCCCCCCTGATGCCCCCCTGATGCCCCCTCCTCCTGAAACAGGAGGCTGAACATGAAGAAGTGAGCGGTGATTAAACGCCACAGGTCATAGGTCAACAAGAATCTAACATCAACGCATCCTTTGGGAGTTCTACGGGCTACCGGCTAGCTTAGCGCCTGGGAGGCTGATATTTATGCGGCCGCTCGGGCGGCGGCGGCGGCGGCGGCTCTCAGCACAGATACAGGCACAGACAGAGGAGCTGAGGGTGTGGCGGGACGGTGGATGACATCACTGCCTCCTGGAATGAAGGAGCGCTGGGAGCGGGCGGCGTGTCAGTCGGTCAGGTACGTGTGGACGTAGATCTGCTGCTGGATCCAGGGCGTGAAGTGCGTCACGTTGCTGTAAACTCCGGGTCCCAGAACTTTGCTGAAGCACACGCTGCCCCAGGAGGTCAGGCCGAACAGCGTCCAGCGGCCGCCGTCCGGCTGCTCGCACACCAGCGGGCCGCCGCTGTCCCCCTGCGCACACGCACACACACACACACACACACACACACACACACACACACACACACACACACACACACACACACACACACACACACACACACACACACACATCCCTGTTAACCTCCCACTGCGGGACCGACCTTTTTAGTGGTCCTAGAACTATGAAAAGAGAGATTTTAAAAGTTGGAATGGTCACAGCTGCCCGAGCAATCCTCAGAGTATGGAAGACTACAGTCGCCCCAGATGTTAAAAAGTGGATGGAAACGATGTCAGAAGTTGCATCATATGAAGGCATGTTGGCTAGAGTTAACAATGAAGAGGAACACGTTAGGAGGGCCTGGGAACGTATTTTTTTGTACGCATGGAAAATGGAAATTTGTAGATATGGTGCTGATCAATGCAAAATGTAAAATGTAAATGTAAATGTAAACAAAAACAAAAGAGTCTATGTGCAGGAGGTCTTTGTGTACAGGGCTATAAGCTGGATATACTGTCTGTTGATGTTGGTGTCAGTGTTTGTTTTCAAGTTTGAATGTTTTGTTTAGGTGTGTATGAATAATTAAATAAAAACTTTAATGACAAAAAATAAAAAAATAAACAGAATCTTGATGTTAAAAATCACTTTCAATAAACACAATTTGAAACTTTATTTAACATGTTAGTTTTTCTCTACCAAATGGGCCAAGTTAAAAAAATAATGCATGAGGCATGTTGGGAGAGCATCCCAAGCTGCTTTAAAGTGGTTTAAAGTGGTTTCCAACAAATGAACCCTCCTTTGTCGTTTCTAATGGAGGACACCATCAAACGTGCCCATTAGATGGTGGACTGCAGTTCACACGGTGCTGAGACGTTACCATGCAGGAGTCCACCGTTCCAGCCTCGTAGCCGGCGCAAAGCATCCTGGGAGTGATGGTCTTCATGTCGAAGTAGGACTGACACTGAGCCAGCGAGATGATGCGGACCTCCCCCTCCTGCAGCTTGAACGGCACTACGCACAAATAAAAACAGAGTTCCATCTTTACGTCAGCGTTACAACACAAACTGTCAGAAAGTTTTTAAAGTCACATCTGTCAGACTGAACATGTCACCCATAGACACATGAAGCCAAATGTCCTTTGTTTGGTGTAAAAACATGTTGAATAAAAAGCAGACTGACTGGGTTATTATAAACGGAGGATAAAGTAAAAACATCAGTTGAGAGACACAGAAACGAAGCTTGGAAATTACTTTGAATGAATTGAAAACCACTTTGTGGACTCTGGCCTTAAGTTCAGAGTCACCTCTGAGCTCATTGGGCCTTAAAGAAGAAACATTAAGTTCAGAGTCACCTCTGAGCTCATTGGGCCTTAAAGAAGAAACATTAAGTTCAGAGTCACCTCTGAGCTCATTGGGCCTTAAAGAAGAAACATTAAGTTCAGAGTCACCTCTGAGCTCATTGGGCCTTAAAGAAGAAACATTAAGTTCAGAGTCACCTCTGAGCTCATTGGGCCTTAAAGAAGAAACATTTAGGTGCTGTTTACACATACCCGGGTATGTGTAAACAGCACCTAAGTTCAGAGTCACCTCTGAGCTCATGTTATGCTGGTTAAACACTCACAACAAGCAGAATTAAATGCAGGCTGCATGAAATGATCACAAAGCAGAAACAAACTCATTCACCTTTGGAGGGTTACAGGGTTCAGGATTCACTGTTAGAGCTTTGTTCTCATGTAATAATCCAACTTATAGCAGGTAAAGGTGAGTGTTCAGAAGGGAAACTACACACCGACCCCGGAGGCGTGGGCTCAGAACTCTGTCAGCTCACGCTGATACGAGGCTGAGCCCATAAAGCGCTCCGAGCCCAGCTGGATTCTGCTCTTTGGGAGAAGTTTTACATTTACAACTTACATTTTGCCGTCAGTAGAGCCTCCTGCTCCAGATTCAAGGCATCACCCGCCGGTCTGCTTAGCTAACGGCTACTTAGCTAACGGCTGCTTGGCTAACGGCTGCTTAGCTAACGTCTGCTTAGCTAACGGCTGATTAGCTAACGGCTGCTTAGCTGACGGCTGCTTAGCTAACGGCTACTTAGCTAACGGCTGCTTGGCTAACAGCTGCTTAGCTTACGGCTGCTTAGCTTACGGCTGCTTAGCTAACGGTTGCTTAGCTAATGGCTACTAAGCTAACGGCTGCTTAGCTAACAGCTACTCACTATGGAGGCTGACAGGTGGCAGGAGCCAATCAGTGATGCAGGTGATGATTCACTTAAAAACCGCCAAACTCCCCCTGAACCCGCCCAGTCTGGTGCAAATGAGTGTGTGGATGTGTGTGAGCTCACTCCTGTTGCCCATGTGACCCCAGCCGGTGATGTAGCAGTAGGAGTCTGGTGATGGCAGCTGGCCGGGCTGAGGCAGGCACACCGGTTTGACGAAGGCCGTCTCCTCCACCTGCAGATGAAAACACAACTCATCAACATCCTGCAAACCGCTGCCGGTGATCAATGCCGTGCGTCTGCGCGGTCCGACCTCAGAATCCAGCTGCACCACGCTGATGTCGTAGTCCACCACCGCCCGGTTGTAGCGTGGGTGAACGATGATGGAGCGCACGGCCCGGCTCTGGCTGTGAGCACTGGGATGGTCCAGGTTAGTCAGGCCCAGCACCACCTTCCACAGCTCCGCGCTCTCCCTCCTGGTTCATTACATCACATTACATTACATTACATTATATTACATTACATTCAGTGATGGGAGTAACGCCGTTTAAGTATAACGCCATTACTAACACAAGCCCAAATGCAGCTAGCTAACCCAACCCCAGGCCCAAATGCAGTTAGCTAACCCAACCCCAAGCCCAAATGCAGCTAGCTAACCCAACCCCATGCCCAAATGCAGCTAGCTAACCCAACCCCAAACCCAAATGCAGCTAGCTAACCCAACCCCAAGACCAAAGGCAGCTAGCTAACCCAACCCCAGGCCCAAATGCAGTTAGCTAACCCAACCCCAAGCCCAAAGGCAGCTAGCTAACCCAACCCCAGGCCCAAATGCAGCTAGCTAACCCAACCCCAGGCCCAAATGCAGCTAGCTAACCCAAGCCCAAGCCCAAATGCAGCTAGCTCACCCAACCCCAAGCCCAAATGCAGCTAGCTCACCCAACCCCAAGCCCAAATGCAGCTAGCTAACCCAACCCCAAAGGCAGCTAGCTAACCCAACCCCAGGCCCAAATGCAGCTAGCTAACCCAAGCCCAAGCCCAAATGCGGCTAGCTCACCCAAACCCAAGCCCAAATGTAGCTAGCTAACCCAACCCCAAATGCAGCTGCTAAACCAACCCCAAGCCCAAATGCAGCTAGCTAACCCAACCCCAAGACCAAAGGCAGCTAGCTAACCCAACCCCAGGCCCAAATGCAGTTAGCTTACCCAACCCCAAGCCCAGAGGCAGCTAGCTAACCCAACCCCAGGCCCAAATGCAGCTAGCTAACCCAAGCCCAAGCCCAAATGCAGCTAGCTCACCCAACCCCAAGCCCAAATGCAGCTAGCTCACCCAACCCCAAGCCCAAATGCAGCTAGCTAACCCACTAAACGGACCGAACCATTCACTAAACGGACCGAACCATTCACTAAACGGATCGAACCATTCACTAAACGGACCGAACAGACCGAACCATTCACTAAACGGATCGAACCATTCACTAAACGGATCGAACCATTCACTAAACGGACCGAACAGACCGAACCATTCACTAAACGGACCGAACAGACCGAACCATTCACTAAACGGACCGAACAGACCGAACCATTCACTAAACGGACCGAACCATTCACTAAACGGATCGAACCATTCACTAAACGGACCGAACAGACCGAACCATTCACTAAACGGACCGAACAGACCGAACCATTCACTAAACGGACCGAACAGACCGAACCATTCACTAAACGGACCGAACAGACCGAACCATTCACTAAACGGACCGAACCATTCACTAAACGTATCGAACCATTCACTAAACGGACCGAACAGACCGAACCATTCACTAAACGGACCGAACCATTCACTAAACGGACCGAACCTTTCACCAAACGGACCAAGCCATTCACCCGTCTTACCCCTCGAAGCAGTGAGCGACAGTCAGGGCCCATCTCCGGGCGATGAGGACGCAGCCGCACACGTGTCCGCTTTGACCGCTCTGCAGCGAGCACTGCCAAGGCCACGCCCCCCGCCGGGACACCCGACCCCCCAGGATCCGCTTCTTCCTGTGGGGGTGGACGCCCACCGCCGGACGCAGACCGCACTCTGATGGTGAACAGCAGAGAATAACAGTCAGCTTTAAGGTGGGATGTGGATCTTTGACATAATTTTCTTTGAATTTAAGAGCAGGTAAAAGAATCAGAGGTTCACCTTCTCTGGCACACAGGACTGAAACTCTCCGTCTGGAATGACAAGCGTGACTGCGGGACAGACAGACACAATTATCATTCTACAGAAGACAATCTGAAGACAGATTCTGAGTTAAATCCACAGTTTTAAGGTGCTCTGGTTGGTCTTCCTTACATCTGACACCAGGTGTGATCTGGCTGCACTGAGACCTGGATACGTATCCCGGACAAGCCCCCAATATTTCTGATATCGGCAGGATAGGGGCACACAGTTTTTATCCTTTTATCTACGCCATCAGATGTCAGATACTGAAGCCCCTCTGAAGCCCATCTGAAGCCCCTGTGAAGCCCCTCTGAAGTGTTCACCACCAGGTGGTTCCCATGCGGCCCTAACGGTTACCTTCTCTTCTCCAGTCGGGCCTGCAGGGCAGAACTGTTCCTCAGGTTCCACTCTGGGTGGACGTGTAACCAACGGCGACGGCCTGGGACTCCGGGCTGGTCCGGTATCATGGAAACAGAAGAGGGAACCCTGCAGAGGAACTCAAACTATAGTTACTCTGTCAAAGTTGCAGGCAGGTTACTCATCCTGACTCGTGCTCTGGGAGTAACTCATTAAATATCCTGGAGAACTGATAACATTTAATGTTAATGTTTTCTGCTCTGTTTATACATCCGTGCTGTGAGGACCACCTTCTCATGTTAGGCGCTTTCCCACTGTAGGAACCTTCTGCAGTTCCTAGAACCTTTTCAGGAACGGGGCCTTTTTTTCCCTCATTCGGACATACAGGAACTAGGGACCACGGCCATCAGGAAATAGGAACCACAGCCCTCGGGACCACGGCCATCAGGAACTAGGAACCACAGCCCTCGGGACCACGGCCATCAGGAACTAGGAACCACAGCCCTCGGGAACTCGTGACCACGGCCCTCAAAAACTAGGGACCGCGGCCCTCGGGAACTAGGGACCACGATCCTCGGGAACTCGGGACCACGGCCCTCAGTTCCTGGAACCATTTCAGCTCCTCCTCCTCAGCTGGGTCTGTTCTGGGTTCCATAGGAACACATCTGACGGAGGTGTTTGGTGGTTTGTAGCTCTGCCCCTTGTCAGATTTCTGCTTCTTGTGGCCATTTTTAAAAACTACCTCTCTCCTTACTTTTACCGGGTTTTGTTTTGTTTTGTTTTGTTGTTGAATGTGGTGCTAAACGGCTAAAGTAATACGTCGCTGTCGCAGACCGTTGCGTCGCATCAGTCCCTATCAGGTCCCGACTCATTTGCGAATGCAGACTGAAACAGTTCCCCTGGGGAAGGGCAGCTATCAGAACGGAATTTCAGGTGGACCGTTCTTGGAACTGCGTTCTTGGAACTGCGTTCTTGGAACTGCGTTCTTGGAACTGCGTTCTTGGAACTGCGTTCTTAGAGCTGCTCTGTCCGAATGTGGCTAATGTCACAAAACTCATTCAAATTGGCTTCAGCATCCAGGGGATGTCGGACAGCGTAGTGTCCTCTGAAATCATGGAAACAGGTGTGTGTGTGTGTTACTAACCTTACCCTAGTCCCAGCTGGTCGCAGGTGAGTTTGCTCAGCTCGTGGTTCCACTCGTCTGCACAGACCTGATACTCTGCGGCCGTCTTAAACACCGTCAATACAGAACCCGATTGATCAGACAGAGACACTGTGGAGACAGATCAATACAGAACCCGATCGATCAGACATAGACACTGTGGAGACAGATCAATACAGAGCCCAATCGATCAGACAGAAACACTGTGGAGACAGATCAATACAGAACCCGATCGATCAGACAGAGACACTGTGGAGACAGATCAATACAGAACCCGATGGATCAGACAGACAGAGACACTGTGGAGACAGATCAATACAGAACCCGATGGATCAGACAGACAGAGACACTGTGGAGACAGATCTATACAGAACCCGATGGATCAGACAGACAGAGACACTGTGGAGACAGATCAATACAGAACCCGATCGATCAGACAGACAGAGATACTGTTGGAGACAGATCAATACAGAACCCAATCGATCAGACAGACAGAGATACTGTTGGAGACAGATCAATACAGAACCCAATCGATCAGACAGAGACACTGTGGAGACAGATCAATACAGAACCCAATCGATCAGACAGAGACACTGTGGAGACAGATCAATACTAAGTTAGTTAGTTAGTTAGCTAGTTAATTAACGTGTTGATCTTGTCAGCCAGGTAGTTAGTGAACAGTATGTCAGTAACCTTAGCTGTGTTCGAAACCGCCCACTACTCCTACTAACTTTAACTTTTTTAAGTTCCCGGATGCATACTAGATTCTCCTAAATGTTGGGTATGCATCATGAGGTTACTACTCATACTCAAACTACCCAAGATGCAATGTAACGTGACGTCGCCGATCGTCATTTCCTGTCAAAACGGCAGTTTCAAGCTAGCTACAACGAGTGTAGGTTCACTTCCTGTTTTCAAAACAAAAGCACCAATTGTATGGTAATGGCTTTCCCTATGATAAAAGGCAACGGGTATTTTATTTTGTGAAAATAACCGGAAGTGTGTTAGCTCACTGCGGCTAGCTTTAGTAGCGCCGAATTCGTGGGAACAAAATTGTAAACAGCCGGTATTTTGTCAGGTTTTCAACACGTTGGGGATCTAAACGACTACTTTCTCTCCTGAAAATGTTTCAAATGTTGCTAAAGTTTACAGAGTTTAGAGCTTAAGAGAAATCAGCTTCAGGCCGGCTGATTTCGGCTCGGGCAGGAGCGAAATGCATTGTGGGTAAACGTTCTGCATACTGTCTGATCGATGAGTATGCAGTATGTAGTATGTAGTATGCAGTATGTAGTATGCAGTATGTAGTATGTAGTATGTAGTATGTAGTATGCAGTATGCAGTATGCAGTATGCAGTATGTAGTATGGAAGTATGTAGTATGTAGTATGTAGTAGGCAGTTTCGAACACAGCTCTTGTCTGTCTGATAGTTTGTTTTGGATAGTAACCTGTTTGTCAGTCAGTTAACCTGTATCCATCAGTTAGCCAATTGGTTGCTTTCTTTCCACGTATTTAGTCTTTTGATATTCAGTTAATTCGATAACTGGTCACATAGTCAGTTAGTCGTGTTGGTCCGTCATTATTTAGTTATTTAGTCCTGAACCTGGAGTCAATCCGCTGTAAGTGCTCCTGGATATGACTGTCCTGCAGGTAGGTTGGTTAGTTAGTTAGTTAGTTAGTTAGTTAGACAGATCAATCAGCTCAGAAAATATTAACTTTATAATTAACTTTAATGGATTTATCAGCTCAACACGACACGATTTCCTGATAAAAAACTGTCAACATATCAGCCGATCGCACCGTTTTAACTGTAAGTTTCCAGAGTGAAATACTGAGGAAGTTTAATTTACTGAGCTTTATGGAACATTTTATAATGTTTAAATGTGTCGATCGGTTAAAGTTTGCAAACCTGCAAAGGCAGAAAACAGCATTTGTGTAATTTCCTTTAATTTTTAAACCTTCACAGATTTGTAAAACTTTACCAATGACAATAAAATCGATTAGAAACGAAGCTTTTAACTCTCAGGTGATGTAAAGGCCGAAGCAGCGAATAAACGGGTAAACTGTGTTGTTCCTGTCCAATAAACCAATTCAGTCCATCATTTCAACATCATTTGGGGTTTTATAAGAGAATGAGTGTGTCGTACCGCAGTTCCATTCATCAGAGGAGTCTGAGCAGTGCTTCTTCCCATCACACCACAGGGTGCGATGAACACACTGATGGTTGTTACAGGACAGCTCGTTGTCCCGGCACACCGCTGAGGAAACAGGAATCATTCCATCATTAACCACCAGCAGGTGTAAAAGCATCACTGACATTAACGACGTGTTAATGAGTCTCACAGCAGTTGGTCTCGTCCACCAGCAGGGGGCAGTCTGGGAACCCGTCGCAGATCATGCTGGGCTTGATGCACACCGTACTGCCGGGACACTCCCACAGAGCTCGCTCAGAGCAGCCTGAGGCAGAGAAGAAGAAGCTCGGTGCGTGTTGGGAACCAACAGCGATAACGGGTAGGGATGGGAATTGATTCGATTTTTACGATTCCAATTCCATTTTCGATTCTGCTTAACGATTCGGTTCTTTATCGGTTCCCTTATCGATTCTCATTTGGAGAAAAAGAACAACAAACCGGTCGATTAGCATCAACTTTGTTTAGTTTAGCCGAGGACATGCTAACGTTGCTAACGTTGCTAACGTTGCTGGGTTCAGATTCACAGAAGTTAATCATTCATTCATAGTTATTGCATGTTGGTAGTATTTCCTCCCTTTGGTGAAATATTCACTTTGCAAGTTGCCCTGTTGTCGTCTTTTTTAGGGATGTGTAACCAAACTTTCGAGCGTTTGTACCGCTTGGGCGCCATGTTTACTGTTGGCTGCTGGCTGCACTGGACTCACCACACGTTGCGTGGTGACGTCATTCGTGCCCACTGGAATCGATAAGGGAATCGTTCGCAAAATCGCCAAACGATTCCAAGGAATTGAAACACTGGGAACCGGTTCTCAACAAGAACCGGTTCTCGATTCCCATCCCTAATAACGGGTCAGGGTCAGTGAGGGTCTCACCACAGTTGTCTTCGTCGCTGTGGTCGTCGCAGTCGATGTGCCCGTCACAGCGTTTGGTTGCCAGGACGCAGCGACCTGAGCGACACTTGAAGTGGCTGGGGGAGCACTCTGTTACCATGGCAACACACCAGAGTTAGGACACAGGAAGTGGGGTTAACCATCGTGATGTGAACAAAACAATGGCAGACGCAGAGTTCCTACCATCGACTCCGTCCTCTGGCAGCAGGCAGGTGGTGTTACCTCCGTCCTCTGGAAACTGGCTGCAGTCCGAGTCCTCGGGCCACTGCAGACCCACGATGCCGAGGACCGACTCACACTTCTCCTTCGCCTGGCGACACAGTGACCTGCAGGAGAGAGAGACGGCATCGTATAACTAACTCACTAACTAACCAACTCACAAACTAACCTGCAGGAGAGTCAGAGAGAGTGTCGTATAACTAACTAACCAACTAACCTGCAGGAGAGTCAGAGAGAGTGTTGTATAACTAACTAACCAACTAACCAACTAACCTGCAGGAGAGTCAGAGAGAGTGTTGTATAACTAACTAACCAGCTAACCAACTAACCTGCAGGAGAGTCAGAGAGAGTGTTGTATAACTAACTAACCAACTAACCAACTAACCTGCAGGAGAGTCAGAGAGAGTGTTGTATAACTAACTAACCAACTAACCAACTAACTTGCAGGAGAGTCAGAGAGAGTGTTGTATAACTAACTAACCAACTAACTAACCTGCAGGAGAGTCAGAGAGAGTGTCGTATAACTAACTAACCAACCAACTAACCTGCAGGACAGTCAGAGAGAGTGTCGTATAACTAACTAACCAACTAACCTGCAGGAGAGTCAGAGAGAGTCTCGTATAACTAACTAACTAACTAACTAACTAACTAACCTGCAGGAGAGTCAGAGAGAGTGTTGTATAACTAACTAACCAACTAACTAACCTGCAGGAGAGTCAGAGAGAGTCTCGTATAACTAACTAACTAACTAACTAACTAACCTGCAGGAGAGTCAGAGAGAGTGTTGTATAACTAACTAACTAACCAACTAACTAACCTGCAGGAGAGTCAGAGAGAGTCTCGTATAACTAACTAACTAACTAACTAACTAACTAACTAACTAACTAACTAACTAACTAACCTGCAGGAGTCAGAGAAAGTGTCGTATAACTAACTAACTAACTAACTAACCTACCTAGATGACAGTCAGAGAGACAACATAATGTAACTAACTAACTAACTAACTAACTAACTAACTAACTAACTAACCTGCAGGGCGGGACCCTCTGCAGGGTGACGGGGTCACACTTGGGCACCAGCAGCGTGCAGGCGTAGAACATGAGGTACTGGTAGCAGCCGGTAACTAACTAACTAACTAACTAACTAACTAATTAACTAACTAACTAACCTGCAGGAGAGTCAGAGAGTGTCGTATAACTAACTAACCAACCAACCAACTAACTAACTAACCTACCTACATGACAGTCAGAGAGACAACATAATGTAACTAACTAACTAACTAACTAACTAACTAACCTGCAGGGCGGGACCCTCTGCAGGGTGACGGGGTCACACTTGGGCACCAGCAGCGTGCAGGCGTAGAACATGAGGTACTGGTAGCAGCCGGTCTGGACCAGGGCCGGGAACAGCGAGGACTCCCAGGACACGGAGCTCTCCCTCTGGGACAGGTGACCCAGGTAGTTGGGGAAGCTGGTCAGGTTGTAAGGCAGGTTCATGCACAGCTCCAGGCTGATGCGCTCACAGCGAGCTGGGACACAGGGAGCAGAGTCAGGACCGGGTTCCACCAGCAGGGGGAGACATTGCACCAGAACAGAGTGGAACAGTCTGTGGGGTTTCCTGTCTGTAGGTCATGGATGGAATAATACTAATAATATTTACATTTACATGGCAACTCAGCCGCAGCTTTAAAGCAATAAAACAAAGTCATTAGTTTAATTTGAATTGTTTCCCTTCTGAAGTGGAGGCCTTCAGGCATCGAGTTACTTTTCCTTCAGCCAGGCCTCACAGTCGCTGCTGTGAATACTAATATTAACATTTGTGACACCGGGCAGAGTTTCATATTTCAGGACCGAGGCAGCTGACTCACTGCAGTTGTTGTTTCGGGGGTCACAGGCGGCCGAGCCCCCCCCACAGGCCGACTGACAGGAGGGCGTGATGCAGCTGGGCTGCCCGGGAACGCAGCCGGCCTGAGCTGCAGAACAGACACAGAGGAATGTTAGCTAACACTGTCAGCTAACACTGTCAGCTAACACTGCAGAGCACACACAGAGGAATGTCAGCTAACACTGTTAGCTAACACTGTCAGCTAACACTGCAGAACACACACAGAGGAATGTTAACACTGCGGCATGTGACGCTCAAACGTGATGAGCGGCTGCTGTCCATCAGCAATACCCCAGAGCAGAAATAAGAATGCCTTCTGCCTTCTTAAGTCTCTCTGAAGCAGAAGTTTTAAAGTTAGTTTAACCTCCTGAAGGTGCTGCAGTCACAGCTGCGCAGCTATCAGCTAGTTTTAAAGACTTTCTGTGTTGGTTTTTAGCTTTTAAAGTCACAGCTGCTCAGCTCAGCTAGTTTTAAAGACTTTCTGTGTTGGTTTTTAGCTTTTAAAGTCACAGCTGCTCAGCTCAGCTAGTTTTAAAGACTTTCTGTGTTGGTTTTTAGCTTTTAAAGTCACAGCTGCTCAGCTCAGCTAGTTTTAAAGACTTTCTGTGTTGGTTTTTAGCTTTTAAAGTCACAGCTGCTCAGCTATCAGCTAGTTTTAAAGACTTTCTGTGTTGGTTTTTAGCTTTTAAAGTCACACCTGCGCAGCCATCAGCTAGTTTTAAAGACTTTCTGTGTTGGTTTTTAGCTTTTAAAGTCACAGCTGCACAGCTATCAGCTAGTTTTAAAGACTTTTTGTGTTGGTTTTTAGCTTTTAAAGTCACAGCTGCTCAGCTCTAGCCTGATTAACATAGGCTTTCAAATCTCTTCGAGATTCTGGTCTGACCAAGACCATAACGAATACGATTCGAAATGGCCTGGTCAACCCGCCTCCCTCGGGTTGCTACTGGTTGAGGCCAGAAAAGGCTGTGCCTAAGCTTAAGCCAATCACACCACTCTTTCCTCTGACGTATGATTTAGCTACCAGCGGGGCTAACTGGTAGATTAAACTCTTACCAAAGCCAGTATCAAGGCGAAACGTCTTTCCTGTCAAGAAATGATTCAAGGGCTGTTCTTTGCTCGATTTTTAACGAGAATCTCCCGTCGAACACTTTCATTACAGCATCTACAGCAGCGTCAAAAGCTTGACGCAGCTCCATGTTGATATTGAATGAAGTGCTTCCGTGTACAATCCATGGGTTGAGTGGCAGTTCAACCACGTCACTACCTTGAACACGCCTCTACCCTGGGCCGTTGGCGCTGCTCAAAGTTGATTGCTTCCCGACAAAGTGGGTGGAGTTCCCATTTTTGTGGGAACTCGAATCCACCTGAATGAGCAGTTTGCCTGAGTAAGTGTAGCAGAGCCGAAGGTGTTGCGTCACTGCGAGGGCGGAGCCTGGGTAGCTCAGCTCAGCTAGTTTTAAAGATTTTTTGTGTTGTTTTTTTAGCTTTTAAGTCACAGCTGCGCAGCTATCAGCTAGTTTTAAAGACTTTCTGTGTTGGTTTTTAGCTTTTAAAGTCAGAGCTGCGCAGCTATCAGCTAGTTTTAAAGACTTTCTGTGTTGGTTTTTAGCTTTTAAAGTCACAGCTGCGCAGCTATCAGCTAGTTTTAAATACTTTCTGTGTTGGTTTTTAGCTTTTAAAGTCACAGCTGCTCAGCTCAGCTAGTTTTAAAGACTTTCTGTGTTGGTTTTTAGCTTTTAAGTCACAGCTGCGCAGCTATCAGCTAGTTTTAAATACTTTCTGTGTTGGTTTTTAGCTTTTAAAGTCAAAAATAAAAGTCTGAATGTGATCTGCGCCTCAGCTCTGACCAAACACTTGGGCTTGGTTCCAGGTTTGGCCCCTCGGCAGCTCCTCACATGTCTGAACGGTGGTGTTAGCGAGCATGGCAGCTAAATAAAGAGCAGCATGCAGGAACAGATGTGAGGCGGGCAGGTGTCTCACCCTGATCCCGGCCACAGTGCTCCTCGTCGCTGCCGTCTTTGCAGTCGTCCTCGCCGTCGCAGCGGAAGGCCGACGGGATGCACTGGCCGTTCCTGCACTCCAGCAGACCCTGGCTCTTACAGGCTGCACACACAAACATTCACTTTACGGTTTGAAATGAAAACAGAACACGACTCAGCTGTTCATTCACACTCTATTCCTCAGTCTCAGTCAAACCTCTCTCTCACGTCTTCAACTTGTGCAGAACGCTGCTGCCCGATTTTTAACAAACACTTCTAGGCGCGAACACATTACTCCTGTGCTATCGTCTCTCCATCGGCTTCCGGTCCGATTCAGAATCGATTTTAAACTCCTGCTGTTTGTTTTTAACGCCACTAATGGCTCGGCGCCTTCTTATCTGTCGGACATTTTAACTTTTCGCAACAGCGGTAGAGCCCTGCGCTCTTCGGGTCTGCTTCTTTTAGAGGTCCCAAGGTCGAGATCTAAACAGTGGGACATCCGCACCATCACTGATCTCGGCCTTTTTGAATCGAAGCTTAAGACCTTTTTAGACTGGCGTTCGAACTCTGATTGGGGCCACTAAGCATCCATTCTATCCGCTCTTTTTTTAATGATCTTAATTTTATACCAATTTTATTCAATTCATTTTATTGCACTTGTGGAAGGCTTTTAATGCCATGCAGCACTTTTACCATTTCTGAATCATGTTTTATGTTTTGTTTTATGTATTGTTGTTTTTATCCTGTTGTAAAGGGCTATATAAATAAAGTTTGATTGATTGATTGATTGATTGATTGTGGAGTGGAGCTTTAAACAAACTGTTGGTCTCCACGCCACGCCACGCGGCTGTTGTTCCACTGCGCCCTGTTTTGTGAGGTTATTTATCTGCCCACACACTCCTTTATCCTTCTAAAACAAAGATTTATCTGCCCACACACTCCTTTATCCTCCTAAAACAAAGATTTATCTGCCCACACACTCCTTTATCCTCCTAAAACAAAGATTTATCTGCACATTTATCACGACAACAAAAGCTCGACAGCTTGTGAGCTCACAGGAAATCTTGCCCAGACAGACTTCAAAGTCATGGGTCCAAACAGCTGAGCTGGGTAACCACGGTAACTCACAGCAGTTCAGCTCGTCGCTCTTGTCCAGACAGTCGTGGTCGCCGTCACACAGCCAGTCTCTGGATACGCAGCGACCGTCGCCACAGCGGTGCTCCCGGGCCTGATCACACGCTGAGAAACACAAGAAATACATCAAGTCAAAGGACAAACGGGTGTGATATATGATCTGTGATCCTCCTCCTTTCCTGTTATCGCTCTGTCTGCGGTCTCTGTCTGCCCGGGTAGTCTTAAAGCTGAGCAGAGAGCTGTTAGAGCTGTTCCTGCAGCCAGGTCTCTGCCTGATATTCCTGCTGTGTCCTCATCAGGGCTCCAAGCTCGTCCATTTTACCCACCAGAGATCTCACATTTCCCATGATGATCAGGGGAAGGAATGGTTTAAACTTCCTCAGTGGCGGCTCCTGACATTTTTTTTTTAGGTAGTGCAATTTCCCCCCGTTATGTCCATAAGTACCATAAAAGTCCATTGGACTGAGGTATATTTGTCTAGGTAGCAAGACCATTTCCCTAACTTGTTTGTGCCTATAAATTCAGATATCAGATATCAATTTTAGGCAATATCTCTTTTGTCCACCAGATGGCAACACTGAACAAGTTAAAAGTGTCAAACTCGGGAAGTTACATTGTGAAACCTTCAAAGCAAAACATTTGCCAGTTCATAATTTACCAATCAGTTAATATTACACCTTAACCATTATTTATTTATTTTCCTCATATTGTTCCAGGATTCTATGAAATAAGTCAACACATAAGCTCTTAATGATAAGATTAATTCAATTTTCATTCTAAAGAATGTAATTAAAATGACAGCATATAAATCCAAGTCAAGTGTTTATTGAAGTTTTGGAAAATATGACTTAGAAAAGCATAACCAATTATCAAACATGGTTATGCACAAATCGGCCCTATGGAGGAGCCGCCACTGAACTTCCTCCTCCTTTGTCTCCATTTTGTTCCTGTTCTGCATCCTAGACGTCTCCTCTTCAAATCATGCTGATTCGGGGTCTTATATCCAAGGCATTTCTTGGGCTTTTGGAAAGCTCAGTTAGCTGCTCCGACAGGTTAGCAACTTTCCCGTTGCCATGGTTACGCATCATAGTTACCAGCAGAGGTCCTTCCAGCAGCTCAGGGAAATGTTTCAGAAATCTGTGTTTTCACAGAAAGAAGTGCGTGTGCATGTGTGTGCATGTGTGTGGATGTGTGCGAGTGCATGTGTGTACTGGAAAAAATCAAAGTCTTACCAAGTATATTTGTCTCGTTTCTAGTCCAAATATCTCATTACACTTAATATAAGACACAGCTGCCTAACAAGTTCTATTTCAGCCAGATATAGGGACTTGTTTGAAGGACTTGTTTAGATCTTGAATATCTTGTTAAATGATAAATGAAGTCTTGAAAACAAATTGTTTTGAGTCATATTTCACATGAAACAAGCTTTTTTTTTACATTTGAAGAGGTTTTTAAGCTAATTTCAAGATCACTTTTATCTCAAAAGTCCTAAATATCACATTTTATTTCAAGAAATCTGGACAAGCCGATTTTCACTAGTTCCATTGGCAGATTTATTTTGATTATTTCAAGCAAAAACAAATTTGTTGTTTTTCCAATGTGTGTGTGTGCATGCATGACATTTGTGCGTGTGCATATGTGCGTGCACGTGCGGCCTCACCACAGCTGAGCTCGTCGCTCAGGTCTCCGCAGTCGTCGTAACCATCGCAGACCAGAACGGGCGGCAGGCAGCGGCCGGTGTTACAGCGGAACTCTGCATCCGTGCACTCTGCGGACAGAGAGGTCACATGATGCTCACTTCTTCTTCTCTGGCGGTCACCGCTTCTTCTTCTCTGCTCTCCTGTATCCTTTCTGCCCCTCATCATCTCTCATCATCTCATGTTTCCAGGGTTAGACTGTGTTCGAAACCGCCTACTGCATACTACATACTGCATACTACATACTGCATACTACATACTGCATACTGCATACTACATACTACATACTGCATACTACATACTGCATACTGCATACTACATACTACATACTGCATACTACATACTGCATACTACACACTACATACTACATACTGCATACTACACACTACATACTGCATACTACACACTGCATACTGCATACTACATACTGCATACTACATACTACACACTGCATACTGCATACTACATACTGCATACTACACACTGCATACTGCATACTACATACTGCATACTACATACTGCATACTACACACTGCATACTGCATACTACACACTGCATACTACATACTGCATACTGCATACTACATACTGCATACTACATACTACACACTGCATACTGCATACTACATACTGCATACTACACACTGCATACTGCATACTACATACTGCATACTACATACTACATACTGCATACTGCATACTACACACTGCATACTACATACTGCATACTGCATACTACATACTGCATACTGCATACTACATACTACATACTGCATACTGCATACTACATACTGCATACTGCATACTACATACTACATACTACACACTGCATACTACATACTACATACTGCATACTACATACTGCATACTACATACTACACACTGCATACTACATACTACACACTGCATACTGCATACTGCATACTACACACTGCATACTGCATACTACATACTACACACTACATACTGCATACTACACACTGCGTACTACATACTGCATACTACATACTACACACTACATACTGCATACTACATACTACATACTACATACTACATACTGCATACTACACACTGCATACTGCATACTACATACTACATACTACACACTGCATACTACATACTACATACTGCATACTGCATACTACATACTGCATACTACACACTGCATACTGCATACTACATACTACACACTACACACTGCACACTACACACTACATACTACATACTACATACTACATACTGCATACTGCATAGTGCATACTACATACTGCATACTACACACTACACACTGCATACTACATACTGCATACTACATACTACATACTGCATAGTGCATACTACATACTGCATACTACACACTACATACTGCATACTACACACTGCATACTACACACTACATACTGCATACTACACACTACACACTGCATACTACATACTGCATACTACATACTGCATACTACATACTACATACTGCATACTACATACTACATACTACACACTACATACTGCATACTACACACTACACACTGCATACTACACACTACACACTGCATACTACATACTACATACTGCATACTACATACTACGTACTGCATACTACATACTACATACTGCATACTACACACTGCATACTACATACTGCATACTACACACTGCATACTACATACTACATACTGCATACTGCATACTACATACTACATACTGCATACTACATACTGCATACTACATACTGCATACTACACACTACATACTGCATACTACACACTGCATACTGCATACTACATACTGCATACTACACACTGAATACTGCATACTACACACTGCGTACTGCATACTACATACTACACACTGCATACTACACACTGCATACTGCATACTACATACTACATACTACATACTGCATACTACACACTGCATACTACACACTACATACTGCATACTACACACTACACACTGCATACTACATACTGCATACTACACACTGCATACTACATACTACATACTGCATACTACATACTACATACTACATACTACATACTGCATACTACATACTGCATACTACATACTGCATACTACACACTACATACTGCATACTACACACTGCATACTGCATACTACATACTGCATACTACACACTGAATACTGCATACTACACACTGCGTACTGCATACTACATACTACACACTGCATACTACACACTGCATACTGCATACTGCATACTACATACTGCATACTACATACTGCACACTACACACTACATACTGCATACTACACACTGCATACTGCATACTACACACTGCATACTGCATACTACATACTACATACTGCATACTGCATACTCATTTGATCAGACAGTATGCAGAGCGTTTACCCACAATGCATTTCGCTCCTGCCCAAGCCGAAATCAGCCGGCCTGAAGCTGATTTCCCTTAAGCTCTAAACTCTGTAAACTTTAGCAACATTTGAAACATTTTCAGGTGAGAAAGTAGTCGTTTAGATCCCCAACGTGTTGAAAACCTGACAAAATACCGGCTGTTTACAATTTTGTTCCCGACGAATTCGGCGCTACTAAAGCTAGCCGCAGTGAGCTAACGCACTTCCGGTTATTTTCACAAAATAAAATACCCGTTGCCTTTTATCATAGGGAAAGCCATTACCATACAATTGGTGCTTTTGTTTTGAAAACAGGAAGTGAACCTACCCTCGTTGTAGCTAGCTTGAAACTGCCGTTTTGACAGGAAATGACGATCGGTGACGTCACGTTACGTTGCATCTTGGGTAGTTTGAGTATGAGTAGTAACCTCATGATGCATACCCAACATTTAGGAGAATCTAGCATGCATCCGGGAACTTAAAAAAAAGTTAAAGTTAGTAGGAGTAGTAGGAGTAGTAGGAGTAGTAGGAGTAGTAGGCGGTTTCGAACACAGCCGATGAATTTATTCCTACTTGCAGAACTTTATCAGTTTATTTCTAATTTCTTTCTGTTTCCGTTTAAATTTCTCTTTATTTTTACTGTTTTCTTGTTTTTCAGGGTGCACGTTTGTCTCATTGTGTCTGATCTGAACCTTCAGAGGACCTCGGCCTCACGTCTCAGTTTTCCTTCCATAAGACATGAACCTTTAGCTGTAAAGATGAGACCACAGACACTCTTTTTACTCCAACTCTAGTTTGTCTTTAAACACGAGCAGCGACTGTTTGCCCGTTTACATCAGCTCACTAAATGAAAACAAAAGAAATTTGGTCCTGTTTTCCTCTGTGTCGTCTTCTACTTACTCAACTTAAACCACTGTTTCCAGTTGGAGAAAGAACAAATGTTCCAGTTTGTCTTTTTAGTTTAAAATAAAAGTAATTAAATGAGATAATTAACTAATGATCACAGCCGTGACATTTGACCTGAGAACTGAAGGAAAAACTTAGAAACTGAACCCAGTTTCTTCCTCCTGGGTAACACAGGCTGGAAGAAAACTCTACTTCTTCTTCACATTCCAGCGGCCTATATTCTGTTTGGGTCTCCATGACGACCACACTTCTGCCTCTCACACATCATCCAGTCAATCACCTGCAAACAAATCACCACGACAACGGGCTGAGAACTCTTCGTGCTATTTATACAGTCAACAATGGGACGAGAGCTCCGTTTGAGCTCCGTTTAAACTCCATTTGAACGTCGTTTGAGCTCCGTTTGAACGCAGTTTGAACGTCGTTTGAGCTCCGTTTGAACGTCGTTTGAGCTCCATTTGAGCAGCGTTTGAGCTCCGTTTGAGCTCCGTTTGAGCACCGTTTGAGCTCCGTTTAAACTCCGTTTGAGCACCGTTTGAGCTCTGTTTGAGCTCCGTTTGAGCACCGTTTGAGCACCGTTTGAGCACCGTTTGAGCTCCGTTTAAACTCTGTTTGAGCTCCGTTTGAGCTCCATTTGGACGTCGTTTGAGCTCCATTTCAACATCGTTTGAGCTCCGTTTGAGCCACGTTTGAGCTCCGTTTGAGCTCCATTTGAACGTCATTTCAACGTCGTTTGAGCTCCGTTTGAGCCACGTTTGAGCTCCGTTTGAGCCACGTTTGAGCTCCATTTGAGCTCCGTTTGAGCTCCGTTTAAACTCCATTTGAGCTCCGTTTGAGCTCCGTTTGAACATTGTTTAAAGTCCGTTCGGGCTCAGTTTTAGCTCCGTTTGAGCCACGTTTGAGCTCCGTTTGAACATTGTTTAAAGTCCGTTCGGGCTCAGTTTTAGCTCCGTTTGAGCTCCGTTAGAGCTCCGTTTGAGCCACGTTTGAGCTACGTTTGAACGTTGTTTAAACTCCGTTCGGGCGCAGTTTTAGCTCCGTTTGAGCTCCGTTAGAGCTCCGTTTGAGCCACGTTTGAGCTACGTTTGAACGTTGTTTAAACTCCGTTCGGGCTCGGTTTTGGCTCAATTTGAGCTCCGTTTTGGCTCCGTTTGAGCTCCATTTAAACTCCGTTTGAGCTCCGTTTGAGCTCCGTTTGAACGTTGTTTAAACTCCGTTCGGGCGCAGTTTTAGCTCCGTTTGAGCTCCGTTAGAGCTCCGTTTGAGCCACGTTTGAGCTACGTTTGAACGTTGTTTAAACTCCGTTCGGGCTCGGTTTTGGCTCAATTTGAGCTCCGTTTTGGCTCCGTTTGAGCTCCGTTTAAACTCCGTTTGAGCTCCATTTAAACTCCGTTTGAGCTCCGTTTAAACTCCGTTTAAACTCCGTTTGAGCTCCGTTTAAACTCCGTTTGAGCTCCGTTTAAACTCCGTTTGAGCTCCGTTTAAACTCCGTTTGAGCTCCGTTTAAACTCCTTTGAGCTCCGTTTAAACTCCGTTTGAGCTCCGTTTGAACGCCGTTTGAGCTCCGTTTGAGCTCCATTTGAACGTCGTCTGAGCGCCGTTTGAACGTCGTTTGAGCTCCGTTTGAATATCGTTTGAGCTCCATTTGAACGTCGTTTGAGCTCCGTTTGAACGTCGTTTGAGCTCCATTTGAGCACAATTTGAGCACCGTTTGAACATCGTTTGGGCTCCGTTTGAACGTCGTTTGAGCTCCGTTTGAATATCGTTTGAGCTCCATTTGAACGTCGTTTGAGCTCCGTTTGAATATCGTTTGAGCTCCATTTGAACGTCGTTTGAGCTCCGTTTGAACGTCGTTTGGGCTCCGTTTGAACGTCGTTTGGGCTCCGTTTGAGCTCCGTTTGAACGTCGTTTGGGCTCCGTTTGAACGTCGTTTGAGCTCCGTTTGAATATCGTTTGAGCTCCATTTGAGCACAATTTGAGCACCGTTTGAACGTCGTTTGGGCTCCGTTTGAACGTCGTTTGAGCTCCGTTTGAATATCGTTTGAGCTCCATTTGAACGTCGTTTGAGCTCCGTTTGAATATCGTTTGAGCTCCATTTGAACGTCGTTTGAGCTCCGTTTGAACGTCGTTTGGGCTCCGTTTGAACGTCGTTTGGGCTCCGTTTGAGCTCCGTTTGAACGTCGTTTGGGCTCCGTTTGAGCTCCGTTTGAACGTCGTTTGGGCTCCGTTTGAACGTCGTTTGAGCTCCGTTTGAGCTCCGTTTGAACGTCGTTTGAGCTCCGTTTGAGCTCCGTTTGAACGTCGTTTGGGCTCCGTTTGAGCTCCGTTTGAGCTCCGTTTGAACGTCGTTTGAGCTCCTTTTGAGCTCCGTTTGAGCTCCGTTTGAACGTCGTTTGGGCTCCGTTTGAGCTCTGTTTGAACGTCGTTTGAACGTCGTTTGAGCTCCGTTTGAACGTCGTTTGAACGTCGTTTGAGCTCCGTTTGAGCTCCGTTTGGTCTCCGTTTGAGCTCCGTTTGAGCTCCGTTTGAGCTCCGTTTGAACGCCGTTTGAACGTCGTTCGAGCTCCATTCAAGCTCCGTTTGAGCTCCGTTTGAACGCTGTTCGAACGTCGTTCGAGCTCCGTTTGAGCCACGTTTGAGCTCCGTTTGAATGTTGTTTAAACTCCGTTTGGGCTCCGTTTGAGCTCCGTTTGAGCTCCGTTTGAGCTCCGTTTGAGCTCCGTTTGAACGTCGTTTGAGCTCCGTTTGAATGTTGTTTAAACTCCGTTTGGGCTCCGTTTGAGCTCCGTTTGAGCTCCGTTTGAGCTACGTTCGAGCTCCGTTTGAGCTCCGTTTGAACGTCGTTCGAGCTCCATTCGAGCTCCGTTTGAGCTCCATTCGAGCTTCATTTGAACGCCGTTTGAACGTCGTTTGAAGGTCGTTCGAGCTCCGTTTGAGCCACATTTGAGCTACGTTCGAGCTCCGTTTGAACGCCGTTTGAACGTCGTTCGAGCTCCATTCGAGCTCCGTTTGAGCCACGTTTGAGCTCCGTTTGAGCTCCATTCGAGCTCCATTTGAACGCCGTTTGAACGTCGTTCGAGCTCCGTTCGAGCTCCGTTTGAGCCACGTTTGAGCTACGTTCGAGCTTCGTTTGAGCTCCGTTTGAACGCCGTTTGAACGCCGTTTGAACGCCGTTTGAACGTCGTTCGAGCTCTGTTCGAGCTCCGTTTGAGCCACGTTTGAGCTCCGTTTGAGCTTCGTTTGAGCTCCGTTTGAACGCCGTTTGAACGCCGTTTGAACGTCGTTCGAGCTCCGTTTGAGCTCCGTTTGAGCCACGTTTGAGCTACGTTCGAGCTTCGTTTGAGCTCCGTTTGAACGCCGTTTGAACGCCGTTTGAACGTCGTTCGAGCTCTGTTCGAGCTCTGTTCGAGCTCCGTTTGAGCTCCGTTTGAGCTTCGTTTGAGCTCCGTTTGAACGCCGTTTGAACGTCGTTCGAGCTCCGTTCGAGCTCCGTTTGAGCTCCGTTTGAACGCCGTTTGAACGTCGTTCGAGCTCCGTTTGAACACCGTTTGAACGTCGTTCGAGCTCCATTCGAGCTCCGTTTGAGCTCCATTCGAGCTCCATATGAACGCCGTTTGAACGTCGTTCGAGCTCCGTTCGAGCTCCGTTTGAGCTCCGTTTGAATGCCGTTTGAACGTCGTTTGAGCTCCGTTTGAGTGCCTGCAGTTTGAGGTCGGACGGTCCTCACAGAGGCACATGAGTGTGTGTGTGTGTGCGCTCACCGCAGTGGGTTTCGTCACTCCAGTCGTCGCAGTCGTTGTAGCCGTTGCACACCAGTTTCTGGGGGACACAGATCCCCGTCGCACACAGGAAGTGGTCCTTCCCGCCGCACACAGCTGACCAATCAGAGAGGGGAAGCAGCGGTGATGTCAGCGGAACCTGTGCCCAGCGTGACAGCGGCTCGTGTGTGTGTGTTTGTACTCACAGGGCTTTCCTTTGATCTGACGTGGCGTGAAACACGCTGGCAGCGCGGGCTCTGTGGTCGCCGTGGGCGACGATGGCAGCGATGGCGAGGAGGGTGGCGGCAGAGTGGCGGTGGCGTTGCTGAATTGCGAGCAGCGCAGGAAGTCGGGCCAGGAGGCGTTGAACATCTGCAGCACGGGCTCACAGCCTTCCCTCGCCGCCTCGCAGAACGCCGCGCAGGGCAGCGCCACCGTCCTGCACACACACGCACGCCAATAAAGCCACGCTCTGCCAGTATGAGGTCATAGGTCATAGGTCATAGGTCAGCTACAGCTACGGGAGGGCGTGGCAGTGTTATTATTAGCCGTGCACGCGCACAGCCGGCGTCCCGCTCACTGAACAGCTGAGGTTCCCGCTGGCTACACACTCCTGTTTTTAGCGGGCCTACATTTCCCAGAATGCTCTGGGTGAGCATCAGAATGAACATTGGCAGCAGGTTATTGAGAAGAAGCTTAAAAGCAGCGAGCTGTGTGTCACCTGCTGCGCGTGGCGTCGGCGGCGGTGCACTCGGGCAGCGCCAGCGAGCAGCCGAACAGCATGATGTGCCTGTAGCAGGAGAGTCTGCTGAGGTAGCTGAAGAACCTGCAACACCAGGGGTCAGAGGTCAGAGGTCAGAGGTCACTCACCCAAACTAACGGCCTCATGAAGGAAGAATCAGCAGAATCTGGGATAAATGTAACAATGTGGCCGGACCGCATCAGATGAAGCATCTAAAGCACGTTCTGAGGGATATCTATCTATCGTTACCTTAGCAACATGTCAACCTCGGAGCTCTTTACCACGGCGACGGAGGAGGACAGCCAGGTCTGGTTGTAGGGCAACATGTGACACTGAGGCTCCACGATCAGCTGACAGCTACCTGCAGAGAGAAGAAGAAAGGCTCCATGAGCGTGTGCATCACAGCCCCCTACAGGCTGCGGTGTGCATTACAACAACAACAACAACATGTTGGGAGTCGTTCTGTTAGTGGAACTGTTATAGTTCCAGTAAATATAAGTCGACTTGAGGTCAGCGCAGACGGTTGATTCGGTCATTTACCTCAAAGATAGGAAACATAGTTATTATGTTGTTTAACACTTTGAAGGAAGGGAAACAGGGACAAAAGGCTGAGCTGTGCCAAAGGACACAAGAAGTGGACTGAAAAGATTCTGGGTTCATGTCCATGGCTGTGTTCGAAACCGCATACTTCTCCTACTACTCCTACTAACTTTAACTTTTTTAAGTTCCCGGATGCATACTAGATTCTCCTAAATGTTGGGTATGCATCATGAGGTTACTACTCGTACTCAAACTACCCAAGATGCAACGTAACGTGACGTCGCCGATCGTCATTTCCTGTCAAAACGGCAGTTTCAAGCTAGCTACAACGAGGATAGGTTCACTTCCTGTTTTCAAAACAAAAGCCCCAATTGTATGGTAATGGCTTTCCCTATGATAAAAGACAACGGGGATTTTATTTTGGGAAAATAACCGGAAGTGCGTTAGCTCACTGCGGCTAGCTTTAGTAGCGCCGAATTCGTGGGAACAAAATTGTAAATAGCCGGTATTTTGTCAGGTTTTCAACACGTTGGGGATCTAAACGACTACTTTCTCACCTGAAAATGTTTCAAATGTTGCTAAAGTTTACAGAGTTTAGAGCTTAAGGGAAATCAGCTTCAGGCCGGCTGATTTCGGCTCAGGCAGGAGCGAAATGCATTGTGGGTAAACGCTCTGCATACTGTCTGATCGATGAGTATGTAGTATGCAGTATGCAGTATGGAAGTATGTAGTATGTAGTATGCAGTATGGAAGTATGTAGTATGTAGTATGCAGTATGCAGTATGCAGTATGGAAGTATGTAGTATGTAGCATGCAGTATGGAAGTATGTAGTATGTAGTATGCAGTATGCAGTATGCAGTATGTAGTATGCAGTATGCAGTATGGAAGTATGGAAGTATGTAGTATGTAGTATGCAGTATGCAGTATGTAGTATGCAGTATGGAAGTATGTAGTATGTAGTATGCAGTATGCAGTCTGCAGTATGTAGTATGCAGTATGCAGTATGGAAGTATGTAGTATGTAGTATGCAGTATGCAGTATGTAGTATGCAGTATGGAAGTATGTAGTATGTAGTATGTAGTATGCAGTATGGAAGTATGTAGTATGTAGTATGCAGTATGCAGTATGCAGTATGGAAGTATGTAGTATGCAGTATGCAGTATGCAGTATGGAAGTATGTAGTATGTAGTATGCAGTATGGAAGTATGTAGTATGTAGTATGTAGTATGCAGTATGCAGTATGGAAGTATGTAGTATGCAGTATGCAGTATGCAGTATGGAAGTATGTAGTATGTAGTATGCAGTATGGAAGTATGTAGTATGTAGTATGTAGTATGCAGTATGCAGTATGCAGTATGGAAGTATGTAGTATGTAGTATGTAGTATGCAGTATGTAGTATGCAGTATGGAAGTATGTAGTATGTAGTATGTAGTATGCAGTATGCAGTATGTAGTATGCAGTATGCAGTATGGAAGTATGTAGTATGTAGTATGCAGTATGGAAGTATGTAGTATGTAGTATACAGTATGCAGTATGCCGTATGTAGTATGTAGTATGTATTATGTAGTATGCAGTATGTAGTATGCAGTATGCTGTATGTAGTATGGAAGTATGTAGTATGTAGTATGTAGTATGTAGTATGTAGTATGCAGTATGTAGTATGCAGTATGTAGTATGTAGTATGCAGTATGTAGTATGCAGTATGTAGTATGGAAGTATGTAGTATGTAGTATGTAGTATGCAGTATGTAGTATGCAGTATGTAGTATCCAGTATGCAGTATGTAGTATGTAGTATGTAGTATGTAGTATGCAGTATGTAGTATGCAGTATGCTGTATGTAGTATGGAAGTATGCAGTATGCAGTCTGCAGTATGTAGTATGTAGTATGCAGTATGTAGTATGCAGTATGCAGTCTGCAGTATGTAGTATGCAGTATGCAGTATGTAGTATGTAGTATGCAGTCTGCAGTATGTAGTATAGAAGTATGCAGTATGCAGTCTGCAGTATGTAGTATGTAGTATGGAAGTATGCAGTATGCAGTCTGCAGTATGTAGTATGTAGTATGTAGTATGCAGTATGTAGTATGCAGTATGCAGTCTGCAGTATGTAGTATGCAGTATGTAGTATGTAGTATGGAAGTATGCAGTATGCAGTCTGCAGTATGTAGTATGTAGTATGCAGTATGCAGTATGGAAGTATGTAGTATGTAGTATGTAGTATGCAGTATGCAGTATGCAGTATGTAGTATGCAGTATGCAGTATGGAAGTATGTAGTATGTAGTATGTAGTATGCAGTATGCAGTCTGCAGTATGTAGTATGCAGTATGCAGTATGTAGTATGTAGTATGTAGTATGCAGTATGTAGTATGTAGTATGTAGTATGCAGTATGTAGTATGTAGTATGCAGTATGTAGTATAGAAGTATGCAGTATGCAGTCTGCAGTATGTAGTATGTAGTATGCAGTATGTAGTATGTAGTATGGAAGTATGCAGTATGCAGTCTGCAGTATGTAGTATGTAGTATGCAGTATGCAGTATGGAAGTATGTAGTATGTAGTATGTAGTATGCAGTATGCAGTATGCAGTATGTAGTATGCAGTATGCAGTATGGAAGTATGTAGTATGTAGTATGTAGTATGCAGTATGCAGTCTGCAGTATGTAGTATGCAGTATGCAGTATGTAGTATGTAGTATGTAGTATGCAGTATGTAGTATGTAGTATGCAGTATGTAGTATGTAGTATGCAGTATGTAGTATAGAAGTATGCAGTATGCAGTCTGCAGTATGTAGTATGTAGTATGCAGTATGTAGTATAGAAGTATGCAGTATGCAGTCTGCAGTATGTAGTATGTAGTATGCAGTATGTAGTATGTAGTATGTAGTATGCAGTATGCAGTATGTAGTATGTAGTATGTAGTATGCAGTATGTAGTATGTAGTATGCAGTATGTAGTATGTAGTATGTAGTATGCAGTATGTAGTATGTAGTATGCAGTATGTAGTATGTAGTATGCAGTATGTAGTATAGAAGTATGCAGTATGCAGTCTGCAGTATGTAGTATGTAGTATGCAGTATGTAGTATAGAAGTATGCAGTATGCAGTCTGCAGTATGTAGTATGTAGTATGCAGTATGTAGTATGTAGTATGTAGTATGCAGTATGCAGTATGCAGTATGTAGTATGCAGTATGCAGTATGGAAGTCTGCAGTATGTAGTATGTAGTATGTAGTATGTAGTATGCAGTCTGCAGTATGTAGTATGCAGTATGCAGTATGCAGTATGCAGTATGCAGTATGTAGTATGCAGTATGTAGTATGTAGTATGTAGTATGCAGTATGTAGTATGTAGTATGTAGTATGCAGTATGTAGTATGCAGTATGTAGTATGTAGTATGTAGTATGCAGTATGCAGTATGCAGTATGTAGTATGCAGTATGTAGTATGTAGTAGGCAGTATGCAGTATGTAGTATGTAGTATGCAGTATGTAGTATGCAGCATGTAGTATGCAGTATGTAGTATGTAGTATGTAGTATGTAGTATGTAGTAGGCGGTTTCGAACACAGCCCATGTCTGAACATGTTTCAGTGAGTCTGCAGCTGCTTCCTGTTTCCATGGAGAAATGTGTAAAAAAGTGAGGATTAGCTGAATGCTTTGCTGTAATCTGCAGGCTGAGCTGATCCGTTACCTTCACCAGGGGGCCGCCTGGAGAGAAGTGGACCAACAAAAGAGGTCAACACCTCTCAGTCACATGCATCTGGATTCTGACACCAGCCGTGGAACAACAAGTCATAAAGTACGGTGCACCAAGAGGGACAAAATGCAGACAGCGAAGCAGACAAAGCTGATGGAGGCTGAACCTTTTGGACATTTCTGTCCACTTGGGCTGTACTTTCTCCTCTAATTTCACACTGTAGATAGTGATACTCATCATATTTGGTCCAGTTGTGCATTTTTGACAATTTTTTTTTTTCAACCACACATTATACAATGCAATTTTTCAATGTGTAGAAAAAAAACTCCTTAATTTCTCAAAAGGGACATTTTTGTCCCCTTTTAAAACGACCTAAAAACATCACATGTTAATATTTTTTACCATTTTTTTCCATAAATCTTTTATTCCACTTCAGTTCTGATCATAAAACCAAGTTCTCAATTATTTTCAAAAAAAATTAACCCTTTAGATGCCAATTTGAACTTTTTAGCCCAAATTTTAAGCCTTTAGGTGCCAGTATTTTCAAAATATGGAATGCAAAGTGGAATTATTGAGCAGGGATAATTATGGTCTGGGATATGTCAAAGATTAGCAATAACATTGATTTTTAGGGATTTTAAAAATTTTATGTCATGTCTGATTTAAAAAAATAACTCCTTAATTTCTGAAAAGAGACATTTTGTCCCCTTTTAAAACGAACTAAAAACATCATATATTAATATTTTTTTCAATTTTTTCCCCCTAAATCTTTTAGGAATTATATTATTTATTAAATATTAAATATCATTAAATATTTTTTATAATTTTATTCCATATTATTTAAATAATTAAATATTTTAACTTAATCTGTTATTGATCATTTAGTCACCGCTGGGGCCCCGTATCAGTGTGTTATTGATAATTTAATCACCGCTGGGGCCCCTGATCAGTGTGTTATTGATAATTTATTCACTGCTGGGGCCCCGTATCAGTGTGTTATTGATCATTGAGTCACAGCTGGGGCCCCTGATCAGTGTGTTATTGATCATTTAGTCACTGCTGGGGCCCCTGATCAGTGTGTTATTGATCATTTATTCACCGCTGGGGCCCCTGATCAGTGTGTTATTGATCATTTAGTCAATGCTGGGGCCCCTGATCAGTGTGTTATTGATCATTTAGTCACCGCTGGGTCCCCTGATCAGTGTGTTATTGATCATTTATTCACTGCTGGGGCCCCTGATCAGTGTGTTATTGATCATTTAGTCACTGCTGGGGCCCCTGATCAGTGTGTTATTGATCATTTAGTCACCGCTGGGGCCCTGATCAGTGTGTTATTGATCATTTAATCACTGCTGCGGCCCCGGATCAGTGTGTTATTGATCATTTAGTCACTGCTGGGGCCCCTGATCAGTGTGTTATTGATCATTTAGTCCAGTTTGACGCTGTCAGACAGAATTAAGTTCAGACTGTGTCAGAGGCGGTTACATCCAAACTTTCTCAGTTAGCATCATCAAAGTGAAAATGTTTTGGAGGTTTAAGGTTCACTTGGTCTGGTGACCGCCCAGCGTCCAATCAGAGCGCAGGACAGGCTGCAGCTCATCAGCATTCACCTCGACTTCGCAGTAATATGGAGACACTGAAGGACAGCGGAGGACCGGAGAGACGAGGGGAATGTTAAGATACGACAGGATGAATCATTCATCAGGACGCACATCAGAGCTCATCAACATAATGCAGGCTCCGCCTTAACCAACCAGAACCTGGATCCAACCTGGACCCTGACGGTC